>NC_060173.1:15962361-16019861 GCF_021184085.1 Oncorhynchus gorbuscha
ATGCTGCATGGTGGTAAACTATACTAAACCTATTCTATACTGCATGGTGGTAAACTATACTAAACCTATTATATGCTGCACGGTGGTAAACTATACTAAACCTATTCTATGCTGCATGGTGGTAAACTATACTAAACCTATTCTATACTGCATGGTGGTAAACTATACTAAACCTATTCTATACTGCATGGTGGTAAACTATACTAAACCTATTCTATACTGCATGGTGGTAAACTATACTAAACCTATTCTATGCTGCATGGTGGTAAACTATACTAAACCTATTCTATGCTGTACGGTGGTAAACTATACTAAACCTATTCTATACTGCATGGTGGTAAACTATACTAAACCTATTCTATACTGCATGGTGGTAAACTATACTAAACCTATTCTATACTGCATGGTGGTAAACTATACTAAACCTATTCTATACTGCATGGTGGTAAACTATACTAAACCTATTCTATACTGCATGGTGGTAAACTATACTAAACCTATTCTATGCTGCATGGTGGTAAACTATACTAAACCTATTCTATGCTGCATGGTGGTAAACTATACTAAACCTATTCTATACTGCATGGTGGTAAACTATACTAAACCTATTATATGCTGCATGGTGGTAAACTATACTAAACCTATTCTATGCTGCATGGTGGTAAACTATACTAAACCTATTCTATACTGCATGGTGGTAAACTATACTAAACCTATTATATGCTGCATGGTGGTAAACTATACTAAACCTATTCTATGCTGGGAAAATCTGGTTAGGAATCCATTCATTTATCACATCCAGGATGCTATCCCAGCGTCTCCTCCTGTGAAAGTTGTTTTGGAAATAGGCCAGAGTTGTCAGACTGGTCTTTATTGTGGACTGCATGTACGTCAGCTCATTTGAATATGAATGTGACGCAGTGTAAGCTATAGAAGTGATGGAAGCCCTTGGCATTAGAAGATCACTGACCCATAAAACGTCACCAGGTAAATGATTTAACAAACCAATCAGGTTCACTGTTTCTCTCCTACAGAACTCTCACCAGTGATTTGATTTCTATGGAAATCTTGATGGATTAGGGGCCAATACTGGCATTTGAGGCCTTTTTTCTTTGGGGCGCAAGAGTCTCCTATTTCTCAGTGATTCCCGGAATCTTGAAAATAAATGACCAAAAAATACTTTCTCATCTTTCTAATTTTCCCAGCTGGATGGCTGAGACATTTCAGCATAAAGCCATCATCAGAGTATTGTATCACTAGTCTGTTGGCCCCTTTATGCACAAATAGTATTTCTAATACAACCAGAGTTCTACACACATGAGCTCACTCTTTCAGACAAGCTGGTCTGGTCATATTGTATGAGAGAAATTTACATTTGATGTAATGTAAAGCTATTTCTCACCCTCTATCTCTCTCTCTCTCTCTCTCTCTCTCTCTCTCTCTCTCTCTCTCTCTCTCTCTCTCTCTCTCTCTCTCTCTCTCTCTCTCTCTCTCTCTCTCTCTCTCTCTCTCTCTCTCTCTCTCTCACCCTCTCTCTCTCCCACCCTCTCTCTTCTTTCTCACCCTCTCTCTCTTCCACCCTCTCTTTCTTTCTCACCCTCTCTCTCCCCCTCCCCCCTCTCTCTCTCTCTTCCTCCCTCCCTCTCTCTCTATTTCTCCCCCAACTCTCTCCCCCTCTCCAGGGTATCGGGGAGTTGTTTGAGAAGATAAAGCAGGAGAACAAGTCTAACGGCCACCCTAACGGTGATGTAGGGCTGTTCTTCACCAACCTATATGTTACTCCTGTCCTCAAGAACATCAGCCTGTACCTGGAGAAGGGACAGATGCTGGCCGTGGCTGGGTCCACCGGCTCTGGGAAGGTACCACTTCCACTCACTGTCTGCCAGGGAACACTGGGGTGGATGGAGGAGGTCTGGGCCGTTGTAGTTTACTTTTTTGGGTTGATTTGACACGAACAGTGTACATGAATCAACATTTCTGTAAATGTGCCAACTGCAGTCCCTATATTTCTCACATCTCATTATGTCATAGTGTCTTCCATTCCAACGATTAGCCTACTATTGACATTTTCCACTGGAAACACAAAGAAGCAAGTATTTCCGGTGGAAAATGTTAGTCGTTGGCTAGTGGAAGACTCTGGATAAAAACGGCTTCTAAATGCGTTTTTTGATAGCGACAGACATATTTTACCTGCCAACTGGTAAGTAGTATTCCTAGAAATTATAGATCTGCTTTTGTTGACAGGCAAAAACAAATGGTGTGAAAACTGACACTTTAGGTTAGGGTTATTTTACATTGTCAGGCACCAGAGAGATGCTCAACTAAGGGAGTCCACAAATGTCAGCCCAATGTCCCAACAGACTCCTGAAGTTGCATCTGGAAGCTAACACACACACTAATGTGTGTCTTCCATAGAGATAAAATTGTATTTTTTTCTGTGTCTGTTGTCTTTAATTCTGTCTCTCCCCCCAGAGTTCGCTGCTGATGATGATCCTGGGAGAGCTGGTCCCGTCAGAGGGGAAGATCAAACACAGTGGGCGGATCTCCTTCTCCCCCCAGACCTCCTGGATCATGCCCGGAACCATCCGTGACAACATCCTGTTTGGTCTGACCTACGACGAATTCCGCTACACCTCTGTCATCAAGGCATGTCAGCTGGAGGAGGTACGGTGGACTGAAATATGTAACCTTGTTGATTGTTAACTTGATTAGAATTCCTTTGGTCTCAGGTCTGGTCCTTGATGTGATTGTGTCGGATGTTTCTTTACTTTTTCTGCTTTCCTTTGTCTTTGCTTTGTTCTTTTGCTTTGTTTATTTTTTACCTCCCCCTGTTCTGTTGCTACTCTCTCAACCTCCCCCTGTTCTGTTGCTACTCTCTCAACCTCCCCCTGTTCTGTTGCTACTCTCTCAACCTCCCCCTGTTCTGTTGCTACTCTCTCAACCTCCCCCTGTTCTGTTGCTACTCTCTCAACCTCCCCCTGTTCTGTTGCTATTCTCTCAACCTCCCCCTGTTCTGTTGCTACTCTCTCAACTTCCCCCTGTTCTGTTGCTAGTCTCTCAACCTCCCCTGTTCTGTTACTACTCTCAACCTCCCCTGTTCTGTTACTACTCTCTCAACCTCCCCTGTTCTGTTGCTACTCTCTCAACCTCCCCTGTTCTGTTGCTATTCTCTCAACCTCCCCTGTTCTGTTGCTACTCTCTCAACCTCCCCCCCCTGTTCTGTTGCTACTCTCTCAACCTCCCCTGTTCTGTTGCTACTCTCTCAACCTCCCCTGTTCTGTTGCTACTCTCTCAACCTCCCCTGTTCTGTTGCTACTCTCTCAACCTCCCCCCCTGTTCTGTTACTACTCTCAACCTCCCCTGTTCTGTTGCTACTCTCTCAACCTCCCTCTGTTCTGTTGCTACTCTCTCAACCTCCCCTGTTCTGTTGCTACTCTCTCAACCTCCCCTGTTCTGTTGCTACTCTCCCAACCTCCCCTGTTCTGTTGCTACTCTCTCAACCTCCCTGTTCTGTTGCTACTCTCTCAACCTCCCCTGTTCTGTTGCTACTCTCTCAACCTCCCCTGTTCTGTTGCTACTCTCTCAACCTCCCCTGTTCTGTTGCTACTCTCTCAACCTCCCCTGTTCTGTTGCTACTCTCTCAACCTCCCCTGTTCTGTTGCTACTCTCTCAACCTCCCCTGTTCTGTTGCTACTCTCTCAACCTCCCCTATTCTGTTGCTACTCTCTCAACCTCCCCTGTTCTGTTGCTACTCTCTCAACCTCCCCTGTTCTGTTGCTACTCTCTCAACCTCCCCTGCTCTGTTGCTACTCTCTCAACCTCCCCTTCTCTGTTGCTACTCTCTCATTCCCAACCCAATTCTCTCTCCTTCTCCCTTGACTCATATGTTCTACTTGACTGTCTACCCAGTAGCCTTTGTGAGGCGTTGATGTGTCATATTTCTCCAGTTTGTACACACACACACACACACACACACACACACACACACACACACACACACACACACACACACACACACACACACACACACACACACACACACACACACACACACACACACACACACACACACACACACACACACACACACACACACACACACACACAATGCCGTCCCATCCCTTTGTGGAGCCCCATTGTTAAGTCTTGGGCAGTGTGTTCAAAGTGCTGCCTCAGCAGGGGGGTCGTGTCACTGGATTACTGTCCCAGACACTCCCGTTGCCATGGATGCACCACATTATGTCATTGGGACGGAATATCAGCTTGCTCAGAGACACAGGCATTGATGTAGATTAGACTAGCACTCATTGTCAATCTGTGTATCTGTATATATTTAGGATCAGGAGTTTTTCCTGACTACATGACCTGACCAGAAAACTCTGGGCAGCAGAGCTACTATACAGTATTTATCATTGGTTTTACTTTTTGACTTTTGAGAAGGTGTGAAAATGATTAGAGTGGCCAATTGGCACCACTCATGCCCTGGGGTATTGATGATTTGCCACAGATAAAGTGGATGGTGTGTTACACAATGGCTGTTTGACCAACATCAGAGTGTGTTTAAAGCAAACACTACTGTATGAACATATTTAATCGCTTTGACAGCTCACGATAGTGACCATTCCCTCGTATGTAACTGCAACGTCTACCTTTATCCACACTGTCAATTGAGCGACTTTAGAAGAGTCATGAATATGAAATCTCTCAAAGTGAGTAATATGGCAAAAGCAATTTGGTGTACGTGGTCTGAGACAGAGAGAAATGAGAGACACCTGTTTCTGTGTGCCCAGACGAATCAGACTGTGTTTAGTAGGGCTTGTGATTGTGCTGCAGACTATTGTGGCCTGTCCCAGGACCAGACATCTACCATTGGTGGGCTGTGTCTTGTAAACCCCATGGATTTGACACATTTGCCCTTGGTTATCTTGTAGGTTTCAGCTCCAGCCTAACAGCGGACACGTTCCAAATGGCAATCTATTCCCTATAAAGTGCACTACTTTTGACCAGGCTACTGTTCAAAAAGAAGGGCACTATATAGGGAACAGGGTGCCATTTGGAACGAATGCAGTGGCTTTGTTCAGTATGAGACACACAAGGTGCCTTCTTCCACTTGCTGTGTTTTAAGACCTGTTAAACAACATGTTAACTTAATTCCCAATGCCTTCCTTTTGGACAGCGGAAGTAGCATTAAAAAAGGTAGGCGGTTTTATGATGGTAGACTGTGTTCCATCACTGTCTGACTCCATTCA
The DNA here is from genome assembly GCF_021184085.1 of Oncorhynchus gorbuscha. Classification (NCBI taxonomy): domain Eukaryota; kingdom Metazoa; phylum Chordata; class Actinopteri; order Salmoniformes; family Salmonidae; genus Oncorhynchus; species Oncorhynchus gorbuscha. Next base: position 15,967,611 of record NC_060173.1, read on the forward strand.
TTATTTTACATGTTGCTGTACATGTGTGTCAGACGTTTGTGTTTGAAATAGTTAATAATGAATTTATCCTCAGCTGTGATCGTTTTTCATACTCCTTTCAGTGTTTCAGTGTTTCTGGTTTAGTATTTTTGATGTGGTGCTATTAGACTTTTGAAATCAAACTTTTGAAATTCAGCTTGGTACTTATACTGTAAATAGCTTTTTTAAATACGCTGCGGCTGTATCCCAATGTGGAAAAGGAATTGGATTTGCCAAACTCAACAAGTTGTACATTTTCAACAGGTTAATTTAATTTCCCATTTAAACACTGGACAGAAAAACTAGGGGACGTTGAATTGAGTCTTTGCCCAGTTTGTTGTCAAACTTTTTTCAGAAGTCATAGATTTCTTTAGCTGCCATCTCAGTCTGTTATGTCTGTTAACACAGATGTAAACAATAAGGTATTGAACTTTTGATTTTGTTTTCCTCAACACGTTTAGTGGAGCTATGATGTCCCTACTCCCCTACATTTAGTATAGATGTGATGTTCCTACTCCCCTACATTTAGTATAGATGTGATGTTCCTACTCCCCTACATTTAGTAGAGCTATGATGTCCCTACTCCCCTACATTTAGTATAGATGTGATGTTCCTACTCCCCTACATTTAGTATAGATGTGATGTTCCTACTCCCCTACATTTAGTAGAGCTATGATGTCCCTACTCCCCTACTTTTAGTATAGATGTGATGTTCCTACTCCCCTACATTTAGTAGAGCTATGATGTCCCTACTCCCCTACATTTAGTAGAGCTATGATGTCCCTACTCCCCTACATTTAGTAGGGCTATGATGTCCCTACTCCCCTACATTTAGTAGGGCTATGATGTCCCTACTCCCCTACATTTAGTATAGATGTGATGTTCCTACTCCCCTACATTTAGTAGAGCTATGATGTCCCTACTCCCCTACATTTAGTAGAGCTATGATGTCCCTACTCCCCTACATTTAGTATAGATGTGATGTTCCTACTCCCCTACATTTAGTAGGGCTATGATGTCCCTACTCCCCTACATTTAGTAGGGCTATGATGTCCCTACTCCCCTACATTTAGTATAGATGTGATGTTCCTACTCCCCTACATTTAGTAGAGCTATGATGTCCCTACTCCCCTACATTTAGTAGAGCTATGATGTCCCTACTCCCCTACATTTAGTAGAGCTATGATGTCCCTACTCCCCTACATTTAGTAGAGGTATGATGTCCCTACTCCCCTACATTTAGTAGAGCTATGATGTCCCTACTCCCCTACATTTAGTAGAGCTATGATGTCCCTACTCCCCTACATTTAGTAGAGCTATGATGTCCCTACTCCCCTACATTTAGTATAGATGTGATGTTCCTACTCCCCTACATTTAGTATAGATGTGATGTTCCTACTCCCCTACATTTAGTAGAGCTATGATGTCCCTACTCCCCTACATTTAGTAGATGTATGATGTCCCTACTCCCCTACATTTAGTAGAGCTATGATGTCCCTACTCCCCTACATTTAGTAGAGCTATGATGTCCCTACTCCCCTACATTTAGTAGAGCTATGATGTCCCTACTCCCCTACATTTAGTAGAGCTATGATGTCCCTACTCCCCTACATTTAGCAGAGCTATGATGTCCCTACTCCCCTACATTTAGTAGAGCTATGATGTCCCTACTCCCCTACATTTAGTAGAGCTATGATGTCTCTACTCCCCTACATTTAGTAGGGCTATGATGTCCCTACTCCCCTACATTTAGTAGGGCTATGATGTCCCTACTCCCCTACATTTAGTAGAGGTATGATGTCCCTACTCCCCTACATTTAGTACAGCTATGATGTCCCTACTCCCCTACATTTAGTAGAGCTATGATGTCCCTACTCCCCTACATTTAGCAGAGCTATGATGTCTCTACTCCCCTACATTTAGTAGAGCTATGATGTCCCTACTCCCCTACATTTAGCAGAGCTATGATGTCTCTACTCCCCTACATTTAGTAGAGCTATGATGTCCCTACTCCCCTACATTTAGCAGAGCTATGATGTCTCTACTCCCCTACATTTAGCAGAGCTATGATGTCCCTACTCCCCTACATTTAGCAGAGCTATGATGTCTCTACTCCCCTACATTTAGTAGAGCTATGATGTCCCTACTCCCCTACATTTAGCAGAGCTATGATGTCCCTACTCCCCTACATTTAGTAGAGCTATGATGTCTCTACTCCCCTACATTTAGTACAGCTATGATGTCCCTACTCCCCTACATTTAGTAGAGCTATGATGTCCCTACTCCCCTACATTTAGTAGAGCTATGATGTCCCTACTCCCCTACATTTAGTACAGCTATGATGTCCCTACTCCCCTACATTTAGTAGAGCTATGATGTCCCTACTCCCCTACATTTAGTAGAGGTATGATGTCCCTACTCCCCTACATTTAGTAGAGCTATGATGTCCCTACTCCCCTACATTTAGTAGAGCTATGATGTCCCTACTCCCCTACATTTAGTAGAGCTATGATGTCCCTACTCCCCTACATTTAGTAGAGCTATGATGTCCCTACTCCCCTACATTTAGTACAGCTATGATGTCCCTACTCCCCTACATTTAGTAGAGCTATGATGTCCCTACTCCCCTACATTTAGTAGAGGTATGATGTCCCTACTCCCCTACATTTAGTAGAGCTATGATGTCCCTACTCCCCTACATTTAGTAGAGCTATGATGTCCCTACTCCCCTACATTTAGTAGAGGTATGATGTCCCTACTCCCCTACATTTAGTAGGGCTATGATGTCCCTACTCCCCTACATTTAGTAGAGCTATGATGTCCCTACTCCCCTACATTTAGCAGAGCTATGATGTCCCTACTCCCCTACATTTAGTAGAGCTATGATGTCCCTACTCCCCTACATTTAGTAGAGGTATGATGTTCCTACTCCCCTACATTTAGTAGGGCTATGATGTCTCTACTCCCCTACATTTAGTAGGGCTATGATGTCCCTACTCCCCTACATTTAGTAGGGCTATGATGTCCCTACTCCCCTACATTTAGTAGAGGTATGATGTCCCTACTCCCCTACATTTAGTACAGCTATGATGTCCCTACTCCCCTACATTTAGTAGAGCTATGATGTCCCTACTCCCCTACATTTAGCAGAGCTATGATGTCCCTACTCCCCTACATTTAGTAGAGGTATGATGTCCCTACTCCCCTACATTTAGTACAGCTATGATGTCCCTACTCCCCTACATTTAGTAGAGCTATGATGTCCCTACTCCCCTACATTTAGTAGAGCTATGATGTCCCTACTCCCCTACATTTAGTAGAGGTATGATGTCTCTACTCCCCTACATTTAGTAGGGCTATGATGTCTCTACTCCCCTACATTTAGTAGGGCTATGATGTCTCTACTCCCCTACATTTAGTAGGGCTATGATGTCTCTACTCCCCTACATTTAGTAGAGCTATGATGTCCCTACTCCCCTACATTTAGTGGAGCTACGATGTCCCTACTCCCCTACATTTAGTGGAGCTACGATGTCCCTACTCCCCTACATTTAGTAGAGGTATGATGTCCCTACTCCCCTACGTTCAGTAGGGCTATGATGTCCCTACTCCCCTACATTTAGTAGAGCTATGATGTCCCTACTCCCCTACATTTAGTACAGCTACGATGTCCCTACTCCCCTACATTTAGTAGAGCTGCGATGTCCCTACTCCCCTACATTTAGTAGAGGTATGATGTTCCTACTCCCCTACATTTAGTAGGGCTATCATGTCCCTACTCCCCTACATTTAGTAGGGCTATGATGTCCCTACTCCCCTACGTTTAGTAGAGCTATGATGTCCCTACTCCCCTACATTTAGTACAGCTATGATGTCCCTACTCCCCTACATTTAGTAGAGCTACGATGTCCCTACTCCCCTACATTTAGTAGAGCTATGATGTCCCTACTCCCCTACATTTAGTGGAGCTACGATGTCCCTACTCCCCTACATTTAGTGGAGCTACGATGTCCCTACTCCCCTACATTTAGTAGAGCTATGATGTCTCTACTCCCCTACATTTAGTAGAGCTACGATGTCCCTACTCCCCTACATTTAGTGGAGCTACGATGTCCCTACTCCCCTACATTTAGTGGAGCTACGATGTCCCTACTCCCCTACATTTAGTAGAGCTACGATGTCCCTACTCCCCTACATTTAGTGGAGCTACGATGTCCCTACTCCCCTACATTTAGTAGAGCTACGATGTCCCTACTCCCCTACATTTAGTAGAGCTACGATGTCCCTACTCCCCTACATTTAGTGGAGCTACGATGTCCCTACTCCCCTACATTTAGTAGAGCTATGATGTCCCTACTCCCCTACATTTAGTGGAGCTACGATGTCCCTACTCCCCTACATTTAGTGGAGCTACGATGTCCCTACTCCCCTACATTTAGTAGGGCTATGATGTCCCTACTCCCCTACATTTAGTGGAGCTACGATGTCCCTACTCCCCTACATTTAGTAGAGCTACGATGTCCCTACTCCCCTACATTTAGTGGAGCTACGATGTCCCTACTCCCCTACATTTAGTAGAGCTACGATGTCTGTGACGACCCTCCCACTCTGTCTGCCGTATTCTGTCTTTGTTCTTGTTTTCTTATTAGGATGCCGGTGGGCGGAGTTGAGAGGGTCGTCAGCTACATGGGAAACACCTGGGCCAGGTGTCTCCCAGGATAAATAGACCTCTTCCACATTCATGGAGGAGACTCTCTCCATGCAGACACCCGTTGTAGATTGTGTTGTGGTTCTTGGTGGCCGTTTGTTTGTTTGCTTTGGCACCTTTCATCACCCTGCATTATCACATTCATGCATGCAAAACACTCACTTACACTACTGATTACTGATTACACACACCATTGTATATTATACTTAGTTACTTCTTTAATAAATATAGATTTTGCTACTCCTTATCTCCACGTTGTCTCCCTTTGTTACGGGCTTTGAGCCGGTTCGTGACAAGTGGGGGCTCGTCCGGGATCTTTGAACTATTGGTTTGGGAGACCGTGGAGGTACGTGTTTGGATTGAATATGGTGTTTGAGTGTGATCGGCCCAGTATTGGTTGCCTTTTTTGTTTGGTTTGTGTGCTATGTTGGAGAGAGTATAATGGTTAGTTTCCAGGCCCTGCCTAGCCTGAACTCTTGTTCTACTTTCTGTTGGGACGTCAGTCTGAAGTGAGTAATCTGCTGTGTACCTCGGTGGGAGATTTGGGTAGGGTAGTGGAACTTGCTACCCGGAGCTATAGCCTTTTTCCCCTGATAGGTTTAGCGACGTGTTTCATTTTTGGAATATGTTGGGCATGGTTAATGTTTGTTATTTTTGTGTGGTGTCTGTGGACTGAGCAGTTGTCTCGGGGGCACATCCGTGGCTTGGTGGAATTTGCCAGCATGCTGGGGAGTTCTATTTCCTTGCCAGCGGGCTACAGTGCGTAAATTCCCACCGCAAATCTGCACGAAGACTAGGGTTGAGTTATTGTAGGTTTTGGGGAAGCTCCATATCTCATCTCTCTTCTGTGGTGCTCAGGGTGATTGTCAATTCTCGGGTTGTGTTCTGGTGTGCTCAGCAGAAGGGAAGAGCGAGAATTGTTTTTTGTGTGATTATGGCGTCTTATGTAGATAAGTTCATTCGCTCTCCATCAGAGGAATTGTTAGATTTAGGTACTAAAGAACAGCTGTTGAAGGTCGCGGAACACTACAAGGTTGAGATTAGTGATAAACGTCTAAAGAATTCTATTAGGTTGATATTGAAAGCCAATCTGATGGAGAGTGGTATTCTTGAAGTTACCACCGGGCCAGCCTCTGCTGAGGATTTGTTGTCTCCCCATAACGTTACAATGGCCATTCCATCGGTTAGTCCTAGTAGCCTTCTTTTTGAACAGCAGAAAGAACTGCTTTTGTTACAGCTAGAGCATGATCGTGAGAAGCTAGAGCATGATCGTGAGAAGCTAGAGCATGATCGTGTGAAATATGAAAAGGAATTGGCATTTAAACAAGATATGGAGCGTGCTAAAATCAAGTTGCAACAAGAACGTATAGAGTTGGTTAGGGAAGGAAAGATCTCAGGGGAGAGTTTGTTTTGGGAAGGTCACCCAGATTTACCTAGGGGTAGTTCCGCTTTTGGTCGTGCCCCAGAGACATTTGATATTGTTGGGAACTTGCGGTTATTGCCTCGGTTTAATGAAAGGGACCCCGAGACATTCTTTTCGTTGTTTGAGCGGGTTGCTGACGCTAGGAGTTGGCCTGATTCTGACCGCACTTTAATGTTGCAGTGTGTGCTGACTGGTAAAGCGCAGGAAGCATATTCAGCTCTTAGTGTACACGACAGTGCCAGTTATGATAAAGTTAAAACAGCTGTGTTACAGATTTATGAATTGGTCCCTGAGGCTTACCGCCAACGATTTAGAACTTTAAAAAGGGACGATAACCAGACTCATGTTGAGTTTGCGCGACAGTTATCTTTACAGTTTAATCGCTGGTGTTCTGCCTCTGCAGTTGTGACTTTCAAGGGCTGTGTGATCTGATTATGTTAGAGCAATTTAAGGACACAATTCCTGATCGTATTGCCACTTATATTAATGAACAGAAAGTAAAGAATGTTGCTGAAGCTGCGGTTTTGGCGGACGAGTATGTGTTGACTCACAAAAGTGTCTTTGCAAAACCCCGTATTCGGAAAGAGTGGGGGTGTTCGGATAGATTTGGGCTTCGCTCACCGAGATACTTTGATTCTCGGGCAGAGTTCTATTCAACTAGGGTTGAACCTGACTCCCATGGTAAGGCTGACTTTGGGCAGGAGTGTCACTACTGTCAAGGTTCAGGTCATTGGAAAAACGAATGTCCACTTCTCAGGTCAAAGGGTGCTTACGCTAAATCTAAGCCTGCTGCGTTAGCTGCACCTGTTCCACATCAGTTCATTCTTGACTCATTTCCTCAGGCCCAGGAGAATGTGAAAGTCCATATTGATCCAGACTATTTACCTTTCATTACAGAAGGTTTTGTGTCTATGTTAGGAAGTAAAGACCTAGTGCCAGTGAAGATCCTGAGAGACACAGGTGCCTCTGAATCATTTGTGTTGGAGTCTGTGTTACCCTTTTCTGCTGAGACTGATTCGGGGAATAGTGTTCTAATTAGGGAATAGGTTTGAACACTCTGTCAGTTCCATTGCATAAACTGATGTTGGATTGTGGGCTGGTGAAGGGTGAAGTTGTTGTGGGGGTGCGTCCTTCATTGCCTATTGAGGGTATCGACGTTATCCTTGGGAATAACTTAGCAGGTGAGCGGGTATGGCCAGTTGTGTTTCCATCTCTAGTGGTTTCCACTAAGCCGTCATTTGTTGGGATTCCTGATGAGAGTGTACAGAGTTTCCCAGAGGTGTTCTCTGCGTGTGCAGTGACACGTTCTATGAGCCGTGGCGAACTAGTCACTGCGCCGACTAATGATAATAATACAAAGTATGTCACTGTTTTCCCTGTTATCCCGTTATCTGTAACCCGCTCAGATCTAATCAATGCTCAACGGGATGACCCCACGTTGGAAGAGTTGCGTGATCAAATTGTGCCTATAGAACAGTTGGGAGATGTCGCCCATGGCTATTTTCTCCAAGAGGATGTCCTGATGAGAAAGTGGGTGTCTCATGATAGTGTTTTTCTGGGGGAGGCAATTAGTCAGGTTGTTGTACCAGTTAAGCTTCGTGAGTTGGTGTTGGAAACTTCTCACAGTGACGTTGCTGGACATATGGGGGTGAGGAAAACCTACAATCGCATATTAAGACATTTCTTTTGGCCTAGATTAAAGAGGGATGTTTCTGATTTTATCAAAACTTGTCACGAACCGGCTCAAAGCCCGTAACAAAGGGAGACAACGTGGAGATAAGGAGTAGCAAAATCTATATTTATTAAAGAAGTAACTAAGTATAATATACAATGGTGTGTGTAATCAGTAATCAGTAGTGTAAGTGAGTGTTTTGCATGCATGAATGTGATAATGCAGGGTGATGAAAGGTGCCAAAGCAAACAAACAAACGGCCACCAAGAACCACAACACAATCTACAACGGGTGTCTGCATGGAGAGAGTCTCCTCCATGAATGTGGAAGAGGTCTATTTATCCTGGGAGACACCTGGCCCAGGTGTTTCCCATGTAGCTGACGACCCTCTCAACTCCGCCCACCGGCATCCTAATAAGAAAACAAGAACAAAGACAGAATACGGCAGACAGAGTGGGAGGGTCGTCACATGTCCCTACTCCCCTACATTTAGTGGAGCTACGATGTCCCTACTCCCCTACATTTAGTAGAGCTATGATGTCCCTACTCCCCTACATTTAGTGGAGCTACGATGTCCCTACTCCCCTACATTTAGTGGAGCTACGATGTCCCTACTCCCCTACATTTAGTAGGGCTATGATGTCCCTACTCCCCTACATTTAGTAGAGCTATGATGTCCCTACTCCCCTACATTTAGTAGAGCTATGATGTCTCTACTCCCCTACATTTAGTAGAGCTATGATGTCCCTACTCCCCTACATTTAGTAGAGCTATGATGTCCCTACTCCCCTACATTTAGTAGAGCTATGATGTCCCTACTCCCCTACATTTAGTAGAGGTATGATGTCCCTACTCCCCTACATTTAGTAGGGCTATGATGTCCCTACTCCCCTACATTTAGTATAGATGTGATGTTCCTACTCCCCTACATTTAGTAGAGCTATGATGTCCCTACTCCCCTACATTTAGTAGAGCTATGATGTCCCTACTCCCCTACAGTTAGTAGAGCTATGATGTCCCTACTCCCCTACAGTTAGTAGAGCTATGATGTCCCTACTCCCCTACAGTTAGTAGAGCTATGATGTCCCTACTCCCCTACATTTAGTAGAGCTATGATGTCCCTACTCCCCTACAGTTAGTAGAGCTATGATGTCCCTACTCCCCTACAGTTAGTAGAGCTATGATGTCCCTACTCCCCTACAGTTAGTAGAGCTATGATGTCCCTACTCCCCTACAGTTAGTAGAGCTATGATGTCCCTACTCCCCTACAGTTAGTAGAGCTATGATGTCCCTACTCCCCTACATTTAGTAGAGCTATGATGTCCCTACTCCCCTACATTTAGTAGGGCTATGATGTCCCTACTCCCCTACATTTAGTAGAGGTATGATGTCCCTACTCCCCTACATTTAGTAGGGGCTATGATGTCCCTACTCCCCTACATTTAGTAGAGGTATGATGTCCCTACTCCCCTACATTTAGTAGAGGTATGATGTCCCTACTCCCCTACATTTAGTAGGGCTATGATGTCCCTACTCCCCTACAGTTAGTAGAGCTATGATGTCCCTACTCCCCTACATTTAGTAGAGGTATGATGTCCCTACTCCCCTACATTTAGTAGAGCTATGATGTCCCTACTCCCCTACATTTAGTAGAGCTATGATGTCCCTACTCCCCTACATTTAGTAGAGCTATGATGTCCCTACTCCCCTACATTTAGTAGAGCTATGATGTCCCTACTCCCCTACATTTAGTAGAGGTATGATGTCCCTACTCCCCTACATTTAGTATAGATGTGATGTTCCTACTCCCCTACATTTAGTAGAGCTATGATGTCCCTACTCCCCTACATTTAGTAGAGCTATGATGTCCCTACTCCCCTACAGTTAGTAGAGCTATGATGTCCCTACTCCCCTACATTTCATATTTCAGCTTTTGATTTGTGTGTGTGCATCTCAAACATGTATCTAAACCCTTGCTGCTCTCGCCTCAGGATCTGGCCCTGCTGCCGGAGAAAGACAAGACGTCCCTTATGGAGGGAGGGGTGACCCTTAGTGGAGGTCAGAGGGCAAGGATAGGTCTGGCCAGGTAGGTACCTTTAGGCACATACCTGTCTTTTAGCATGCATCACTCACCCCGAGCACCTTTCACCGTCTGTCACCATGGCAACATTCATTCATTAAATCTCCCCCGTTCATTATAAAAGACCCACAATATGTTGAGTCACTCATTCTATGATCTACTCGGCAAAACACTGTGGTTGATTTTTTGAAGTCATGACTAGTGTTGAGACTCGTTAAATGTATGGGACAGTGTATGTATAGTGATTCCTGGTCATAATGGCCCATGAAAAAGATGATCACTACAGTATCAATCTTTTAGTATCAACTTCATCTGACTGTTCGTTCAGCTTAGAGGTCTTCTCCGGTCCAAAAAGTCAGACCTGAACGGACCCAACAACAACCAGACCCAGAACAGACCCGATTGGACCGAGTGACCAAAAAAATATGTTTTTCAGTCAATTTGCTCTTCCGGTTAATGAATAGGCCTTTATATGTTGGCTAGGCCTTCTATAAGTCAATAAATTAACTTTATTAGGGTAAACTTCATATGCTCTAGGCATGTTTCTACATCTGCATTGCTTGCTGTTTGGGGTTTTAAGTTGGGTTTCTGTATATGTACTTTGTGAAATCTGTTGATGTAAAAAGGGCTTTATAAGTAATGCAGAACCCTGGTCGGATCCACTCGTGTCTATCAGCTGTAGCTACATAGACCCGAGACTCGATGACAATCAAACAGGACCTGACCAGGAGCCGAGCAAAAAGTTTGAATTTTGGACCCAGACTCGCTCGAGTCTCGGGTATTCGGGTTCGGGTGGATCCGTGAAGACATCTAGTCCACCTCCTATAACTGTAGTGTTTTATGATCTAATATTTCTGGTGCTTCTGCAGACTTTTTTTTACTACCATTAAATCTCTATGTCTAGTCCAACATTCTGAACATATGCATTATTTATTGGTTTTATTGTCCCGTTATCCATTTGCTCCCACTTAACTGAGAGCATCACTGCCAGTTTGGCCAGATGTATCACTTAAACTGAATTGAATCCCACTAGGACTTGACTTCCTAATTAGATGCCTGTTTGATGTATTACTTACTTCCAATTATCTTCCAATTATATTTGTGTTTGTGCATCTCTGTGTGTGTGTGTGTGTGTGTGTGTGTGTGTGTGTGTGTGTGTGTGTGTGTGTGTGTGTGTGTGTGTGTGTGTGTGTGTGTGTGTGTGTGTGTGTGTGTGTGTGTGTGTGTGTGTGTGCTTTTACAGAGCCGTGTACAAGGATGCTGACCTCTACCTGTTGGATTCGCCTTTCACCCACCTGGACATTGTGACGGAGAAAGAGATCTTTGAGAGGTCTGTCTGTGGCTCAACACTGAAGCTTTCATATGGGCGAGGGTCTGGGAGATGAGGTTGGGGGATGGGCTGGGGTCTGGAAGATGAGGTTGGGGGATGGGCTGGGGTCTGGGAGATGAGGGTCTGGGTGGGATGGGGTCTGGAAGATGAGGTTGGGGGATGGGCTGGAGTCTGAGAGATGAGGTTGGGGGATGGGCTGGGGTCTGAGAGATGAGGGTGGGGGATGGGCTGAGTCTGGGAGATGAGGTTAGGGGATGGGCTGAGTCTGGGAGATGAGGGTGGGGGATGGGCTGGGTAAATGGTTAAGGTGAAGAGAGAAGGTTAAGATCAAGGTCTTGTTTTCTTCGACCTATTGAGCAATTGGGTTAGGTGGTGAGGTGTGGGCTTTTTGCGGAAATGTAACTTTGTGTCTGACATTCATGAACTTTGATCTAATTTTCAGACATTTGTGTTATCAGCATCTTTCCTCTCAGAAATGAGGGCAAGCACATGATTGAACAGCAATGTGAAACTTTTTTTACAATGTGAATCTCTTCGCGTTCCAAGGAAACTACATGTTTTCCAAAGGTCACTTCATGCCTGTCTGTTAAAGTAAAGGTTGATAAACTAAACAAAGGATACACGTATTTTCTCTTGCCAGGTGTCTGTGTAAACTGATGTCCTCCAAGACTCGTATCGTGGTCACCAGTAAGCTGGACCACCTGAAGAGAGCAGACAAGATCCTTCTGCTTCACAACGGAGTGTGTTACTTCTACGGCTCCTTCTCCCAGCTGCAGGCCAAGAGACCAGACTTTAGCTCCCTGCTCCTGGGCCTGGAGGCCTACGACAACATAAAAGCCGAACGCCGCAGCTCCATCCTCACCGAGACCCTCCGACGTGTCTCCATCGACGAATCCGCTGTCCTCCGTGGCCACGAGCCCATCCGCCAGTCCTTCCGCCAGCCCCCGCCTTCGGTCATCAACGGCAACACTGGACCTCAAGGCATCACCATCGCCGGGGGCGACGGTCTCACAGTGGTGGAGAAACGTAAACAGTCGATTATCTTAAATCCATTAGCAACGGCACGTAAGTTCTCCTTCATCGGTACTGGGCCCCAAAACAGCCAGGCTCCAACCCCAGGGTCCACTACCATCGAGGATGGCGTGCGGGAGCTGTCGGAGAGGAAGTTCTCTGTGGTGCCCGAGGATGATCAGGTGAGGGTGCTTTTCTATTTTTTATTTACATAGTGCTCTTAGAGTTCGGTAAGGTCAGAGGAGGGTGTCTCTTTATTAACAACAGCTGGAGTGCGATCTCTAATATTAAGGAAGTCTCGAGGTTCTGCTCGCCTGAGTTAGAATACCTCAAGATGCTCTATAGACCATACCATTTACCAAGATTTCATATGTACTTTTCATAGCTGTCTATTTACCACCACAAACCGATTCTGGCACTAAGTGTCACGTTCTGACCTTAGTTCCTTTGTTATGTCTTTGTTTTAGTATGGTCACGGCGTGAGTTGGGTGGGTTTGTCTATGTTCCGTTTTATATGTTGTGTTTGCGTTTGGCCTGGTATGGTTCTTAATCAGAGGCAGGTGACGTTAGTTGTCTCTGATTGAGAATCATACTTAGGTAGCCTTTTCCCACTTGTGTTTTGTGGGTGTTTATTTTCTGTGTCTGTGTGTTCCACACGGAACTGTTTCAGTTGGTTATTTCACTGTTTCAGTTGGTTATTTCACGTGTCGTTTCACGTGCTTGTTTTAATGAAGAGCATGAACACGTACGACGCTGCTCATTGGTCCTCCGATCCTTACTACTCCTCCTCGTCAGAGGCAAACCATCAAACAGGCAAAGCATCAATACAGGACTAAGACCGAATCTTACTACAAGGGCTCTGATTCTCATCGTATATGGTAGGGCTTGCAAACTATCACGGATTACAAAGGGAAACCCAGCCCAGAACTGCCCAGTGATGCAAGCCTACCAGACGAGCTAAATGCCTTCTATGCTCACTTCGATGAAAGCAACACTGAAACATGCATGAGAGCACCAACTGTTCTGGATGTCTGTGTGATCACACTCTCCATAGCCGATGTGAGTAAGACCTTTGAGTAGGTTAACATTCACAAGGCCGCAGCGCCAGATAGATTACCAGGATGTGTGCTTGGAGCATGCACTGGCAAGTGTGTTCACTGACATTTTCAACCACTATCTGACCAGTCTCTAAAACCTACATGTTTTAAGTAAATCATCATAGTCCCTGTGCCTAAGAACACCAAGGTAATCTGACTAAATGACTACCGCCTGTGGCCCTCACATCTGTAGCCATGAAATGCTTTGAAAGGCTGGTCAAGGCTCACATCAACACCATCATCCCAGAAACCCTGGACCCACTCCAATTTGAATACTGCCCCTACAGATCCACACTCCACACTGCCCTCACACACTCACACATGCTATACTGACACTCCAACACACACACAAAACACATACGCTCACGAACATGCATCTTGACACCACTGTCGTGTCTTTACTATCATTAAATTGAAGACTTTTAGTTTTTATCAAAGATTCTCTGTAATTAGTATTATGCGATCAACTGATTAATCATGTAATTGTAATTAACTAGGAAGTCGGGGCACCAAGGAAAAATATTCAGATTACAAAGTTATCATTTCCTAAAATAACTTTTCAGATATTTTATCTGATCAATTAGTCTTCGAATTAATGAATTATTTACTTTACCTCATGTTAGTCTCATTCCCTAAAGCCAACACCAACATTCCCCAAAGCCAACACCTCATTTGGCCACCTTTCGTTCCAGTTCTCTGCTGCCTGTGACTGGAACAAATTGCAAAAATCGTTGGAGACTTTTATCTCCCTCACCAACTTCAAACATCTGCTATCTGAGCAGCTTACCGATCGCTGCAGCTGTACATAGTCTATCGCAAATAGCCCACCCATTTTTACCTACCTCATCCCCATACTGTTTTTATTTATTTACTTTTCTGGTCTTTTGCATACCAATATCTCTACCTGTACATGACCATCTGATCATTTATCACTCCAGTGTTAATCTGCAATATTGTAATTATTCGCCTACCTCCTCATGCCTTTTGCACACAATGTATATAGACTCCCCTTTTTTCTTTTTTTCTACTGTGTTATTGACTTGTTAATTGATTACTCCATGTGTAACTCTGTTGTATGTTCACACTGTTATGCTTTATCTTGGACAGGTCGCAGTTGCAAATGAGAACTTGTTCTCAACTAGCCTACCTGGTTAAATAAAGGTGAAATAAAAAAATAAAATAAAAGAAATTCCAAACATCGGAAATTGTTGGTTATCTGCACGAACCCAGTCTTCACTATGAGTCATCCATACATCAATTGTCTTAAATCATTAATTTATTACTAACTAAGTAATTCACAGAAATGCATAAACAAACAAGGTAAATGTGGTTACAAGAAATGATAGGAGAATGTGCCCTAGTGGGCTAAACAGGCATGGCGGCTTGTTAGACAAAAGGGGAAGTGGGGGTCGACTAAGAAGTCGCTACAGAGTGATAATTATAACAATTGAAATGCTAATCCTTTGCACATGAACGCTTACTCACTCGGAAACAATTGCAATCAATATATATATTTACGCTCAGTGTGTCGTCTTGATCGCTGGTGAAAAGTTTGTTTCTTTTGGAGAGTTTCGTCCTCTCTCTCTCTCTCTCTCTCTCTCTCTCTCTCTCTCTCTCTCTCTCTCTCTCTCTCTCTCTCTCTCGGTTAGAGAGGATAGTTATAGTTATTGGATAGAGGGGATAGTTATTGGTTAAAGGGGATTGTTATAGAATGGATGTTTCGGCGGTTGTCATTCTTCGCGTTCAATGATACTGAATTCCCTGCTGCAGACCAGTAATTAAAATCAAAGACTTGTTCTTATTCTGTCGGTATCGATAGTCTAAGAGTTTAACCACGTGGTATGTTTAAAAGATTCAGCAATGGTCTACAACCTTTGTCCTCTCCTAATGGAGAAAAACATGGTCTGGTGATAATTTCTCAAAGTTGGGTTTTATTAGGAATTGCAGAAAAGCTCTGTCTCAGGATGCTTGACCCTAACTGGGCTCAGGGGCGGTCCTCTGATTTAGTTAACTCCAATTTCCTTTGTTAGTTTTTCTTCATTAAACAGTCCAAAATCACTGTAAAATTGTGTAAACAGTATCATACCCACTCATTCATCTTATACAACAATTAGATTATATAAACAGCGTTATGGTAATGTGGCCACACCGTCTCCCATGAGCTTCCCCAAGTTGTAACAAATGGACCAGTTCGTAGCTGGATTCTTGACCGATCTTCTATACTTTCTCCGGAACATGAAATTTGTTCGGACCTCGAGTTCTGTGAGGTGGAAGACATTCCCCTGTTCTCTGTGAAAATGTACTCTCTCTATACTGTGTGCCCATGAGGAGATCCTCAGGAATTTACGACGTCTCTCTGACCACAGCAGCCTAGTTGAAGGAGGAAAGGGGGAGGCAGGGAGAGGGGGATGGGGCTCGCCACACCCAAAGAGGGCAACGTCATTACACCACACACATGCACACTCACACATAGACACACTTTCACACTTCACATACGCTGCTGCTACTCTGTTTATTATATATCCTGATTGCCTAGTCACTTGTACCCCTACCCATGCATACATACTGTATTACCTTCATTATCTCTACTACCTCGTACCCCGGCACATTGACTTGGTACTGGTACTCTTTGTATACAGCCTCTTTATTGTATAGAAATTGTGGCTTACTTTTTAACTCTGCATTATTGGTTAGGGGCTCGTAAGTAAGCACTTCACTGTAAAGTCTACACCTGTTGAATTCGGGGCACGTGATAATTGAAGTTGGTCTTATTGTGTTTTATAGCTGTTACACTGTTTGACACGAGAGCTTGTATGTAAACGTGTTTACACTACTTTGCTGTATCCTGTACAAATGACAAATAAACTCAGGTCATTGTTAATGAGAATGTGTTCTCAATGACTTACCTGGTTAAATAAAGGCAAAATATATACAAAAAAATCGAATTTGAATTTGATTTGATTATAGGTGGAAGAGTCGCTGCCCCGGGGGAACCTGTACCACGACGGTCTGCAGCACCTGAGCGGGCAGCGGCGCCAGTCTGTGCTGCAGTTCATCACCAACGCACAGGGGCAGGGCAGGAGGGAGCAGCTCCAGACATCCTTCAGGAAGAAGCTGTCCGTCACGCCTCAGTGCGAGCTGGCCTCTGAGCTGGACATCTACGCACGACGCCTGTCCAAAGATAGTGTCTATGACATCAGTGAGGATGTGGATGAGGAGGACATGGAGGTAGGTTCAGTGAAGGCAGCAGCTTGGACGTTTTCTCCTGTAGCTGCAGGTCTTTAAGAGCACATGGAGGTTATGGTTTAGGATCAAGGAGTTGCCAAAGGGACGTCATAGAATGTTCACCAGTGTTTGAACCACCTTTTCCAAAGTAAAGTTTGAACATAAACGTTTGAAGACAAAACACAAAGACAGCTAGGCTTCAGTATTTAATTTGACGTATCTCTTTTGTCTGTTTGTAGCAATGCTTTGCAGACGAGCGTGAGAACGTGTTTGAGACGACGTCGTGGAACACCTATCTGCGTTACATCTTCACCAACAGAAACCTGGTCTACGTCCTCATCTTTATCTTCCTCATCTTCGCTCTCGAGGTAATGATAGCTTTAGATGATCCCTGACTCGGAGATACTGTAGAGCAAGGATAGGCAACTGGCTGCCCGCGAGCCACATGTGGTCTGTGGCCCCGCTTTTCAAGGCCCTCGGATCAATATTTTTTTCTTTTAGGGTGGAACTCAGTCTGGGTCTTAACTTAATGTTGTGAGTTAGAATAGTAGAATACACAAGGTGCATTTCAAAATGTGGTTGTGCATCAGCAGTTTTTCTCTTGTTATTTCAGTCACTGATAGTCAGTCAGTTAAGGAAAGGAAAGATGTTATATTACCCCTTATGGTACTGTCTTAGAGGAAAGATGTTATATTACCCCTTATGGTACCGTCTTAGAGGAAAGATGTTATATTACCCCTTATGGTACTGTCTTAGAGGAAAGATGTTATATTACCCCTTATGGTACCGTCTTAGAGGAAAGATGTTATATTACCCCTTATGGTACCGTCTTAGAGGAAAGATGTTATATTACCCCTTATGGTACCGTCTTAGAGGAAAGATGTTATATTACCCCTTATGGTACTGTATTAGAGGACAGATGTTATATTACCCCTTATGGTACTGTATTAGAGGAAAGATGTTATATTACCCCTTATGGTACTGTATTAGAGGACAGATGTTATATTACCCCTTATGGTACTGTATTAGAGGAAAGATGTTATATTACCCCTTATGGTACTGTATTAGAGGAAAGATGTTATATTACCCCCTATGGTACTGTATTAGAGGAAAGATGTTATATTACCCCTTATGGTACTGTCTTAGAGGAAAGATGTTATATTACCCCTTATGGTACTGTCTTAGAGGAAAGATGTTATATTACCCCTTATGGTACTGTCTTAGAGGAAAGATGTTATATTACCCCTTATGGTACTGTCTTAGAGGAAATATTATATATTAACCAATAACAATACTGTATTAAAGGAAATATTATATATTAACCCATAACAATACTGTATTAAAGGAAATATTATATATTAACCCATAACAATACTGTACGAAAGGAAATATTATATATTAATGTCATGACTTCAGCTCCTCTTCCTGTTTGGGCGGCACTGGTCTACTAGCTGCCACTGATCCCGTATCTTTTTTTGTGATCACCTGTGTTTATTTTATTTCTATTTGACCTTTATTTAACTAAGTCAGTTAGGAACAAATTCTTATTTACAATGATGGCCTAGGAACAGTGAGTTAACTGCCTGTTTAGGGGCAGAACGACAGATTTGTACCTTGTCAGCTCAGGGATTTGAACTTGCAACCTTTCGGTTACCAGTCCAATGCTCTAACCACTAGGATACCTGCCGCCCCGGTGTCTAGTTTAGGTTAATCAGTGGGGTATTTATTCTCATCCTACCCTCTACGGTTTGTGCGGGATTGTTTGTGTATCTGTCATTGGTTTGGGGTTGTTTCCTACACGTTAGTTTAGTTAGAGGAGTGGTTTCCTCCGTGTTCTACTGGACTGCATTCCTGTTTCTTTTAGTGGCTGTTGTTGTGGTCCTGTGCCTGTTCTTTTGATGGACTTGTAAATAAACGCCCTTCTTGCCATTTTTACTCTCCTGCGCCTGACTCTACACCCACCTCTCCTAGGGAGAATCTGACAATTAACCCATAACGATACTGTATTAGAGAATCCCTAAACTCAACTCCAGCATTTCTGGACTTTTCGAGATTCTTAAACAAGAATGTGGACTGATGTCTGGGAGCACTAGACTAGAGGGTCCCTGTTGGGTCATAATTGCATTTATTGACAGTATTATTTCAATGCATATGCTGTTGCCACCCTCAGTCTAACTGTGTTTATTGTGTGCTGTAGGTTGCTGGCTCTGTCCTGGGGATATTTCTTATCACAGAGTAAGTACTTGTTTGTTTTCAGATGTGCTATAATATTCATCGCAAGGAACTAAGATGATCAGCCTACAATGGTAAACAAGTAGTATCCACCAAAAGAAACCCAGATCAGCCTGATAACATGTAAACAGCTCAGATCAGCCTGATCACATGTAAACAGCTCAGATCATTCTGATCACGTGTAAACAGCTCAGCTCAGCCTGATCACATGTAAACAGCTCAGATCAGCCTGATCACATGTAAACAGCTCAGATCAGCCTGATCACATGTAAACAGCTCAGATCAGTCTGATCACATGTAAACAGCTCAGATCATTCTGATCACGTGTAAACAGCTCAGCTCAGCCTGATCACATGTAAACAGCTCAGATCAGCCTGATCACATGTAAACAGCTCAGATCAGCCTGATCATGTGTAAACAGCTCAAATCAGCCTGATCACATGTAAACAGCTCAGATCAGCCTGATCACATGTAAACAGCTCAGATCAGCCTGATCACATGTAAACAGCTCAGATCAGCCTGATCACGTGTAAACAGCTCAGAACAGCGTGATAACGTATAAACAGCTCAGATCAGCCTGATCACATGTAAACAGCTTAGATCAGCCTAATAACACGTCAAATCAAATCTTATTTGTCACATACGCAGATGTTTAAAAAAATGTTTTTATCACATTGTGCGAGTGTAGCAAAATGCTTGTGCTTCTTAGTTCCGACAATGCAGTAAAATCGAACAAGTAATCCAACAATTTCACAACAACTACCTTATACACACATGTGTAAAGGAATGAATAAGAATATATACATAAAAATATATGGATGAACGATGGCCGAACAGTATATGCAAGATGCAGTAGATGGTATAGAGTACCATATATACATATCAGATGAGTAATATATGGTATGTAAACATTATATAAAGTGGCTTTGTTTAAAGTGGCTAGTGATACATTTATTACATCCAATTTTTAATTATTAAAGTGGCTAGAGATTTGAGTCAGTATGTTGGCAGCAGCCACTCAATGTTAGTGATGGCTGTTTAACAGTCTAATGGCCTGAGATAGAAGCTGTTTTTCAGTCTCTCTGTCCCTGCTTTGATGCACCTGTACTGACCTCGCCTTCTGGATGATAGTGGGGTGAACAGGCAGTGGCTCGGGTGGTTGTTGATGATCTCTTTGACCTTCCTGTGACATCAGGTGGTATAGGTGTCCTGAAGGGCAGGTAGTTTGCCCCCGGTGATGCGTTATGTGTTGTACATGTAAACAGCTCAGATCAATCAGCCTGATCACATGTAAACTGCTAAACGCAAAGTACTCAAACAAAAGACCAGTTGAAAATATATATATTTAGAAGAAAACACGGTTGAGATACTGTTGCAACCATTGTACTCTCTTCTTTCCCTCTCAGGAAGATTTGGACAGAGGAGGCCAACCCATCGGCGCCTAACTACGTAGACCAACAACACTTCAACGCCTCGTCACCTGCCGTCCAACAGTCAGTCATCGTCACGCCAACCAGCGCCTATTACATCATCTACATCTACGTGGCGACGTCGGAGAGCGTTCTGGCGCTGGGGTTCTTCAGAGGCCTGCCACTGGTCCACACCTTACTGACCGTGTCCAAGAGGCTGCATGAACAGATGCTCACTGCTGTGCTCAGGGCCCCCATGGCTGTACTCAACACTATGAAAACAGGTGAGGCCCACTGCTGAAACCCCTGGCTTAACCAAGGATTATGTATCAGCTAGAGATACATATGTACATGCATCTACCGGTACTGTATCTGAACACAGGATACATGTCTAATTTATCAGTCAATTGTCTGTGTAATCTCACAGCCTGTACATTAGTCAGTACGACCGCCACCAGTCGATGCCTCTAACTTTCAGCAGCAGTCAATTCCATGTGTGTGTTTTTCTGCCCTGTAGGTCGGATCATGAACAGGTTCACTAAAGACATGGCCACCATCGACGACATGCTTCCTCTTGTACTGTTTGACCTCATCCAGGTAGGTGACTGGCTGCTCTGTCTGTCTGTCTGTCTGTCTGTCTGTCTGTCTGTCTGTCTGTCTGTCTGTCTGTCTGTCTGTCTGTCTGTCTGTCTGTCTGTCTGTCTGTCTGTCTGTCTGTCTGTCTGTCTGTCTGTCTGTCTGTCTGTCTGTCTGTCTGTCTGTCTGTCTGTCTGTCAGTCAGTCAGTCAGTCAGTCATCCAGGTGGGTGACTGGCTGCTCTGTCAGTCTCATTCTCTCTCAAATAAATTCCCTCCCATCCTCTATCTTAATCTATCTCTCTCTGTCTTTTATTGTTTTGAGGGTTTTGTTTTTGTTTTATTTCATGAAAGCTCTGTATTTTATATTATTCATATTCTTTCCCTCTAGTTAACTCTGATCGTGTTGGGAGCAATCTTCACTGTGTCCATCATGCGGCCGTACATCTTCATCGCCGCGATCCCATTGGCCGTCATATTCGTGGTCCTGAGGAAGTACTTCCTGCGTACTGGACAACAGCTGAAACAACTAGAAGCTGAGGGTGAGACTTGTAGGGTTATTGGATGGGGCTGGGGAATTTTCAAATACAGGAGGTGTGCTTGATTTATCTCGACTGTCGAGAAAGGTGAACAGACTTTTCACTTTTTGAACAACTCCAGAAGTTACATTGTACCGGGCAGGGAGTCAAAGAAAGTAAGGAATATAAAAGAAAGCAGGATGGAGAAGAGAATTGAGGGAGGAGAGGGTGGAGGCTGGAGAGGATGCACAGAGGGGCGAGGTCTGCTGGAGGGGAAGTGGGACATAACGGAGTGGGAGGTCAGCTCTCGTCCAATCAGATTTTAGATCCCATAACCCCATACACAACCAATAAACTTTGATTTGATTTGAAAATAATGGATGGGCGGTGTCTTCAGATGCCTAAATCGGGTCCTTTAGTTGGATGGAAAGTGGTGGTCCTTTAACAATTGGATACTTCCTCTCGCCTTGGAGTAACCACTGATCTGACATGACTGGATAGGGGATATGATACATAATGGTACTATTGCTTGAGTTCTCCCTCACCAATACAATTCCCAACATTCTGCAAACATTCCATGCATTCCCCGTAACTTACTTGTACCAAAGTGTTGGTTTGAAATAGTGAGAAATAGGTGTGTATCTGTGTTGGGACTCGGGACATTCTGACTCTACTCCTGATCCTGTCATTCTGTGTGTGTGTCACAGATGGCCACAAGGCCTTTCTGCAGCCACGGAGGGGTCAGAGTGAAAATCCGATCAGGGATTTCCTCTGGCTCCATCCTGGCATCACTCTCTCACCGTTCCTCACCGGACAAAACACACACGACTGGACAAAACACATACCTTCTCTATCACTGTTCCCCCCCTGGACAAAGCACACACACTGTCCTCAACAGGCCAAAACACACACACTGTCCTCAACAGGCCAAAACACACACACTGTCCTCAACAGGCCAAAACACACACACTGTCCTCAACAGGCCAAAACACACACTGTCCTCAACAGGCCAAAACACACACACTGTCCTCAACAGGCCAAAACACACACACTGTCCTCAACAGGCCAAAACACATGTTGCTCTTGTTTTATATTTGTCCTTTATTGGTGCAGAGACCTTAAAGGTCCATATAAGATCCATATAAATCCACCTAAATTCCTATAATACCCCTTAGAGAGAGAGTTTCACTCACCTGCTTGTGATCAGAGTAGATAAACTGTCAGGTTTATTTCTTCCTTCCTTTCATTCATTTTCCTGCCTGTCTCTCTGTGTGTCCGACTGTAGTAAGAGATACGTGAGAAACATCACGGTACTTCTCACAAAAAGAGAGATTTGGTTTTACGGTGGCCTGAGAAAATATACTCTCTATTGTTGTGATACTGTCTGGTGCACTTCTATTTTAGATTTCTTCAACTCCTCCCATAACAATGTCCTTCTGAAACAACAAACTCCAATGTTTTACAGTTTTAATGTCACATGCTCAAGTACAGTGAAATGACTTTCTTACAAGCTCTAAACCCAACAATGCAGTAATCAATATCAATGTAGTAAAATTAACAAGGTAGAACAGAAACACACAGGATATAACATTAATAAATAAGAAAAACACAATAAAGTAAGTCAACATACTATATACAGGGTCAGTTCCAATACCATATTTACAATGTGCAGGGATACTGGATCAATAGAGGTAGATATGTAAAGGGGTAAGGTGACTAGGTATCAGGATATATGATAAACAGAGTAGCAGCAGCGTATATGATGATTGTATGTGAGTGGGTGTAGAGTCACTATAAATGTATGTGCATATTATGTGTGTGTGTGTGAGCAAATTCTGTGAGTGTTTGTATGTAGGTTAGAGTAACAGTGTGAGTAGTGTGTAGGGTCCTGTGAGTTAGCGGTCTTATTGCATGGGGATAGAAGCGGTTCCGGAGTATGTTGGTGTCAGACTTGATGCACCAGTACCGCTTGCCTTGAGGAAGCAGAGAGTACAGTCTTTGGCTTGGGTGGTTGGTCTTTCCTATCACACCACCTGACTTAAGTGGCGTACTGTAAATCAGGGTTGGGGCCAGGATGTGAATTTAAATTCCATCAACAAGTTGACATCACCCGTTAGCTACGTACATTTTGGTCAAGAAGTACCTAGATGTTATGTCGGACATCCTGTGAGTGATTTACTAATGCTTCTGTGTTTCTCTTCTCTCCCCCCTTTCCACCCTACCTCCCTTCATTCTAACCTCTCTCCCTCCATTCCACCCTCTCTCCCTCCATTCTAACCTCTCTCCCTCCATTCTAACCTCTCTCCCTCCATTCTAACCTCTCTCCCTCCATTCCAACCTCTCTCCCTTCATTCCACCCTCTCTCCCTCCATTCCACCCTCTCTCCCTCCATTCCACCCTCTCTCCCTCCATTCCACCCTCTCTCCCTCCATTCCAACCTCTCTCCCTCCATTCCACCCTCTCTCCCTCCATTCCACCCTCTCTCCCTTCATTCCACCCTCTCTCCCTTCATTCTAACCTCTCTCCCTCCATTCCAACCTCTCTCCCTCCATTCTAACCTCTCTCCCTCCATTCTAACCTATTCTAACCTCTCCATTCTAACCTCTCTCCTCCATTCCAACCTCTCTCCCTCCATTATAACCTCTCTTCCTCCATTCTAACCTCTCTCCTCCATTCTCCATTCCAACCTCTCTCCCTCCATTCCACCTCTCTCCCTCCATTCCCTCTCTCCCTCCATTCCAACCTCTCTCCCTCCATTCCACCCTCTCTCCCTCCATTCCAACCTCTCTCCCTCCATTCCAACCTCTCTCCCTCGATTCCACCCTCTCTCCTTCCATTCCAACCTCTCTCCCTCCATTCCAACCTCTCTCCCTCCATTCCAACCTCCTCTCTCCCTCCATTCTAACCTCTCTCCCTCCATTCCACCCTTTCCCTCCATTCTAACCTCTCTCTCTCCCTCCATTCCAACCTCTCTCCCTCCATTCCACCCTCTCTCCCTCCATTCCACCCTCTCTCCCTCCATTCTAACCTCTCTCCCTCCATTCTAACCTCTCTCCCTCCATTCCACCCTCTCTCCCTCCATTCCACCCTCTCTCCCTCCATTCTAACCTCTCTCCCTCCATTCTAATCTCTCTCCCTCCATTCTAACCTCTCTCCCTCCATTCCTACCTCTCTCCCTCCATTCCAACCTCTCTCCCTCCATTCCACCCTCTCTCCCTCCATTCCAACCTCTCTCCCTCCATTCCAACCTCTCTCCCTCCATTCCAACCTCTCTCCCTCCATTCCACCCTCTCTCCCTTCATTCCACCCTCTCTCCCTCCATTCCACCCTTTCCCTCCATTCTAACCTCTCTCCCTCCATTCTAACCTCTCTCCCTCCATTCCACCTTCTCTCCCTCCATTCCACCCTCTCTCCCTCCATTCCACCCTCTCTCTCTCCCTCCATTCCACCCTCTCTCTCTCCCTCCATTCCACCCTCTCTCCCTCCATCCCACCCTCTCTCTCTCCCTTCATTCCACCCTTTCCCTTCATTCCACCCTTTCCCTCCATTATAACCTCTCTCCCTCCATTCCAACCTCTCTCCCTCCATTCCACCCTCCCTCTCCCTTCATTCCACCCTCTCTCCCTTCATTCCACCCTCTCTCCCTTCATTCCACCCTTTCCCTCCATTCTAACCTCTCTCCCTCCATTCTAACCTCTCTCCCCATCCATTCCACCTTCTCTCCCTCCATTCCACCCTCTCTCCCTCCATTCCACCCTCCCTCTCCCTCCATCCCACCCTCTCTCCCTCCATTCCACCCTCTCTCCCTCCATTCCACCCTCTCTCCCTCCATTCTAACCTCTCTCCCTCCATTCTAACCTCTCTCCCTCCATTCTAACCTCTCTCCCTCCATTCCTACCTCTCTCCCTCCATTCCAACCTCTCTCCCTCCATTCCACCCTCTCTCCCTCCATTCTAACCGCTCTCCCTCCATTCCAACCTCTCTCCCTCCATTCCAACCTCTCTCCCTCCATTCCACCCTCTCTCCCTTCATTCCACCCTCTCTCCCTCCATTCCACCCTTTCCCTCCATTCTAACCTCTCTCCCTCCATTCTAACCTCTCTCCCTCCATTCCACCTTCTCTCCCTCCATTTCACCCTCTCTCCCTCCATTCCACCCTCTCTCTCTCCCTCCATTCCACCCTCTCTCTCTCCCTCCATTCCACCCTCTCTCCCTCCATCCCACCCTCTCTCTCTCCCTTCATTCCACCCTTTCCCTTCATTCCACCCTTTCCCTCCATTATAACCTCTCTCCCTCCATTCCAACCTCTCTCCCTCCATTCCACCCTCTCTCCCTTCATTCCACCCTCTCTCCCTTCATTCCACCCTCTCTCCCTTCATTCCACCCTTTCCCTCCATTCTAACCTCTCTCCCTCCATTCTAACCTCTCTCCCTCCATTCCACCTTCTCTCCCTCCATTCCACCCTCTCTCCCTCCATTCCACCCTCCCTCTCCCTCCATCCCACCCTCTCTCTCTCCCTCCATTCCACCCTCTCTCCCTCCATTCCACCCTCTCTCCCTCCATTCTAACCTCTCTCCCTCCATTCTAACCTCTCTCCCTCCATTCTAACCTCTCTCCCTCCATTCCACCCTCTCTCCCTTCATTCCACCCTCTCTCCCTTCATTCCACCCCCTCTCCCTTCATTCCACCCTTTCCCTCCATTCTAACCTCTCTCCCTCCATTCTAACCTCTCTCCCTCCATTCCACCTTCTCTCCCTCCATTCCACCCTCTCTCCCCCTCCATTCCACCCTCCTCTCCCTCCATCCCACCCTCTCTCTCTCCCTCCATTCCACACTCTCTCCCTCCATCCCACCCTCTCTCTCTCCCTCAATTCCACCCTCTCTCCATCCTTCCCACCCTCTCTCTCTCCCTCCATTCCACCCTCTCTCCCTCCATTCCACACTCTCTCCCTCCATTCCACCCTCTCTCCCTCCATTCCACACTCTCTCCCTCCATTCCACCCTCTCTCCCTCAATTCCACCCTCTCTCCCTCCATCCCACCCTCTCTCTCTCCCTCCATCCCACCCTCTCTCTCTCCCTCCATTCCACCCTCTCTCCTTCCATTCCACACTCTCTCCCTCCATTCCACCCTCTCTCCCTCCACTTCCCTCCCCTCTTTGTCTCTCTCTCTTTTTTCTCTAATTGTTTCTTCCTCTGATCCCTCTCTTAATATCTCTCTTTCTGTCTTTCCCCTTGTCCCAGCCCGAAGCCCTATCTTCTCCCACCTCATCATCTCTCTAAAGGGTCTGTGGACCATCCGTGCGTTTGGACGTCAGTGCTACTTTGAGACGTTGTTCCACAAGGCCCTGAACACCCACACGGCCATATGGTTCCACTACCTCTCCACGTTGCGATGGTTCCTCTTCCGCTGTGACATCATCTTCGTCTTCTTCTTCAGCGCCGCAGCCTTCATCGCCGTGGGAACCAACCGTGAGTGATGGACGGACAGACGGACACACTTAATATTATTAGGCTATGTCCAATACAGCATTTAACTGAAAAGGAGATTGGCATATTACAGATGCCGACTGCGTTGCATATTTACTTTAGGCCTGAGTAAATTGTTCCTGCCTTCTCATGGACAACGTGGAAAAGATCTTTGTGTGACATAGAGAATCTCTCAATGGGCCACAGTGTTTATGTTGGTAGTGAATCTAGGGGTAATTTTACAGACCATTGAATACCTGTGTGTTTGTGTGTGTGTATAATAACAAGGGGTTGCAGTGACGTATGCTATGACGTGTGTGTGTGTGTGTGTGTGTGTGTGTGTGTGTGTGTGTGTGTGTGTGTGTGTGTGTGTGTGTGTGTGTGTGTGTGTGTGTGTGTGTGTGTGTGTGTGTGTGTGTGTGTGTGTGTGTGTGTGTGTGTGTGTGTGTGTGTGTGTGTGTGTGGACGTGTTTAACTATACTTGTGGGGACCAGAATAGTAAACGAACAAACATTTGACCAACTGGGGATATTTTGTTCATCCCCACAAGGTCAAATGCTATTTCTAGTAGGTTTAGGGTTAAGGTTAGAGTTAGTGTTAGGATTAGATCTAGGGTTAGGTTTAGGGTTAAGAGCTAGGGCTAGTTTTAGGGTTAAGAGCTAGGGTTAGAAACTAGGGTTAGGTTTAGGGTTAAAATTAGGTTTTGGGGTTAAGGTTAGGGTTATGGTTAGGGTAAGAGAATGGGTTAGTGTTATGGCTTAGGGAAAATAGGATTTTGAATGGGACGAAATTGTGTGTCCCCACAAGGTTAGCTGTACAAGACCGTATGTGTGTGTGTGTGTGCTAGCGCATCAGTGGGCACGATAATGTGATGTGTGTGTGTTCCACAGAGGACAAGCCAGGGGAGATTGGCATCATCGTGGCCTTAGCCATGCTTATCCTTGGTACGTTCCAATGGGCTGTCATCACCAGCATCACTGTGGACGGACTGGTATGTAAACACACAGTTTTGATCAATCACGGTAGATAGACTTCTATTTGCATTCACATACCACATAACCAGGAGGCAGTTATCAGTTTCACGCATATAAACACGCACAACACACTCACACAAATATGAATCTCATTAACCTTTTACACTCGTTTGAATTGGCCTATATGGATAGATACATTTAAATGTTTCTTACAGAAGAACCATTGTATAATTTGAAAGGGAACAGTTTGGAGATGATGGGAAAATGATTAGACCAAAGTTGAGGACACTACAGTTCACCTGACACAAGACTGAATCCAAGACTGAATCCTGTTGATTAATACATTTACTGTACTTCTTGACACGTGAAAATAATCTATTTACATTCAGTCACATGATAAGAATATTCCTGGAAAGTGTGGGGTTGGTGCAACATAAGACAACAAAATGACAAGAGTTTGAGAGAGAAAGTTAAATATGTGTATGCGACCAATATTTAGTTTGATTTTATTTTGATTTGAGGACTAACTGGTGCACTTGTATGACTCAAAGAAGGGTCTTCAATTATAGGTGCTTTTATGAGCTCTCTTATAGGTGCTTTTATGAGCTCTCTTATAGGTGCTTTTATGAGCTCTCTTATAGGTGCTTTTATGAGCTCTCTTATAGGTGCTTTTATGAGCTCTCTTATAGGTGCTTTTATGAGCTCTCTTATAGGTGCTTTTATGAGCTCTCTTATAGGTGCTTTTATGAGCTCTCTTATAGGTGCTTTTATGAGCTCTCTTATAGGTGCTTTTATGAGCTCTCCTATAGGTGCTTTTATGAGCTCTCCTATAGGTGCTTTTATGAGCTCTCCTATAGGTGCTTTTATGAGCTCTCCTAGCTGTGCCGTTGAAGAGCTAGAGAAAGCACACGTGTAGTTGTTTTGTTTGGAACACAAAATGTGATGGCATCCTCGCCATCACACAATTACTGTTTTTGTTTACGAAATCCCAGAATGGCCCTTTATAAATCGCAACCTGGGTCAGGTGGGCGTCATTTGAAAGCTTGTTCTATTGCCAACATGACTAGTTATAAAATAAGATCTTGCCGTGTGATCTTGCAGTGTTAGGGTTTTACACGGCAATTCAGAGAAACAGATCGTAATTCTAGTGCGCATAGAAAGGAGTCAGGTGTGTGTTCTGCTGCAAATTCTCTTCACAATAGACAAACACAGGCTCATTCTGTTCAGAACATCCCAGGGTATGACGCCATGTCATCTGGTAACTAACATAGGCTCATTCTGTTCAGAACAACCCAGGGTATGACACCATGTCATCTGGTAACTAACATAGGCTCATTCTGTTCAGAATAACCCAGGGTATGACGCCATGTCATCTGGTAACTAACATAGGCTCATTCTGTTCAGAACAACCCAGGGTATGATGCCATATCATCTGGTAACTAACATAGGCTCATTCTGTTCAGAACAACCCAGGGTATGACGTCATGTCATCTGGTAACTAACATAGGCTCATTCTGTTCAGAACAACCCAGGGTATGACGCCATGTCATCTGGTAACTAACATAGGCTCATTCTGTTCAGAACAAACCAGGGTATGACGCCATGTCATCTGGTAACTAACATAGGCTCATTCTGTTCAGAACAACCCAGGGTATGACGCCATGTCATCTGGTAACTAACATAGGCTCATTCTGTTCAGAACAACCCAGGGTATGACGCCATGTCATCTGGTAACTAACATAGGCTCATTCTGTTCAGAACAACCCAGGGTATGACGCCATGTCATCTGGTAACTAACATAGGCTCATTCTGTTCAGAACAACCCAGGGTATGACGCCATGTCATCTGGTAACTAACATAGGCTCATTCTGTTCAGAACAACCCAGTGTATGATGCCATATCATCTGGTAACTAACATAGGCTCATTCTGTTCAGAACAACCCAGGGTATGACGCCATGTCATCTGGTAACTAACATAGGCTCATTCTGTTCAGAACAACCCAGGGTATGACGCCATGTCATCTGGTAACTAACATAGGCTCATTCTGTTCAGAACAACCCAGGGTATGACGCCATGTCATCTGGTAACTAACATAGGCTCATTCTGTTCAGAACAACCCAGGGTATGACGCCATGTCATCTGGTAACTAACATAGGCTCATTCTGTTCAGAACAACCCAGGGTATGACGCCATGTCATCTGGTAACTAACATAGGCTCATTCTGTTCAGAACAACCCAGGGTATGACGCCATGTCATCTGGTAACTAACATAGGCTCATTCTGTTCAGAACAACCCAGGGTATGACGCCATGTCATCTGGTAACTAACATAGGCTCATTCTGTTCAGAACAACCCAGGGTATGACGCCATGTCATCTGGTAACTAACATAGGCTCATTCTGTTCAGAACAACCCAGTGTATGATGCCATATCATCTGGTAACTAACATGGGCTCATTCTGTTCAGAACAACCCAGGGTATGATGCCATATCATCTGGTAACTAACATAGGCTCATTCTGTTCAGAACAACCCAGGGTATGATGCCATATCATCTGGTAACTAACATAGGCTCATTCTGTTCAGAACAACCCAGGGTATGACGCCATGTCATCTGGTAACTAACATAGGCTCATTCTGTTCAGAACAACCCAGGGTATGATGCCATATCATCTGGTAACTAACATAGGCTCATTCTGTTCAGAACAACCCAGGGTATGATGCCATATCATCTGGTAACTAACATAGGCTCATTCTGTTCAGAACAACCCAGGGTATGACATCATGTCATCTGGTAACTGTACATCAAACATAGTGATCATAAACATTGACACTGGATATGACATGAGTTTTATGATGTGAAGTGCACATTTGGACTCACAGGTGTTTGTCTTGCTTGTATGACATCAAATCAGTATTTATTATAATCCTCAACGTCTCATCTTTCAAAATACATGGAGTCCTCTTATTTTACAGCATTTCCCTCACTCAGACAACAAAAACATTTTCTAAAGTTGCTCAATTAGTCAGAGGGATCGGGGAAACTTCTTGTCATGTGTGGTGCTCAAGTTCAGAACGGTGAAGCACAGAGACTGAGCTCTGATGTCATTTATAGCATGTTACTGTACAGCCACTACGTTCCAATTTAGATGCTTATCAGTGTCAAAATCTGCCGTTTTCATCTTGTATACGGGTACGAGTGTGAAAGGCTACTTTTACTTGAGTGGGATACTCCACTTGTCTTGTTTGTTGTTTGGTAAGGTGTCAAAATATTGAATAGTATATATTCAGTTCACACACCCCAGTGTTGTTGTTGTGGACACGAGCTTTATTCAGGCTTAGGATTCTGAACAGGTTTATCACAGTGCAGGTCTTTTTATTTATTCTCCTTGTTTTAGAAAATGAATCATTACTACCAGACTGACTCATACTACCATACACTGATACTACTCACTAATGTGATAATAGACAGTATATAACTATTAATATTAATAGCACATTATATGAAGTATGAAGGAGGCCACTACTCTAACATAAAGTCACGGGTACAGTATTAGGTCACAAACTAACATTGACCCACTTACAGTATGAACTCACTTACTCCTTACACACACACACACACACACACACACACACACACACACACACACACACACACACACACACACACACACACACACACACACACACACACACACACACACACACACACACACACACACACACACACACACGTCCCCCCCCCCCCCCCACACACACGTTGCACACATTCCCACAGGTTTCTACTCACTTATATAATCTCATGTCACACACACATAATGTATACACACACACATCTACCCCTTCCTCACCTCTCTGTGGCCTCTTATCCGTCTGCAGATGCGATCGGTAGATCGGGTCTTCAAGTTCATCGACTTGCCACAGGAGGAGCCTAGACCCAGTGGTGGTGGTAAAGTCACAGACCTGGTCCTCGACAACCCCCATGCACAAGACTGCTGGCCCAACCAGGGCCACATGGATGTCCAGGGGCTGACTGTCAAGTATACAGAGGCCGGACGCTCTGTGCTGCAGAACCTGTCCTTCACTGTGGAAGCGGGCCAAAGTGTAGGTGGCGGAGATGGGGTGGAGATGGGGGTGGAGATGGGGTAGAGATGGATTGGAGATGGGCTGGAGATGGGGTAGAGATGGATTGGAGATGGGCTGGAGATGGGGTAGAGATGGATTGGAGATGGGGTGGAGATGGGGGTGGAGATGAAGTGGAGATGAAGTGGAGATGAAGTGGAGATGGGTGGAGATGAAGTGGAGATGAAGTCGAGATGAAGTCGAGATGGAGTGGAGATGGGGGTGGAGATGAGGATGGAGATGAAGTGGAGATGGGGTGGAGATGGAGTGGAGATGAAGTGGAAATGGGGGTGGAGATGAAGTGGAGATGGAGTGGAGATGGGGGTGGAGATGAAGTGGAGATTAAGTGGAGATGGGGTGGAGATGGGGGTGGAGATGAGGATGGAGATGAAGTGGAGATGGGATGGAGATGGGGGTGGAGATGAAGTGGAGAGGAAGTGGAGATGGGGTGGAGATGGAGTGGAGATGGGGTGGAGATGGGGTAGAGATGGATTGGAGATGGGGTGGAGATGGGGGTGGAGATGAAGTGGAGATGGGGGTGGAGATGAAGTGGAGATGGGGTGGAGATGGAGTGGAGATTTATTTTTATTTTTTTATTTCACCTTTATTTAACCAGGTAGGCTAGTTGAGAACAAGTTCTCATTTGCAACTGCGACCTGGCCAAGATAAAGCATAGCAGTGTGAACAGACAACACAGAGTTACACATGGAGTAAACAATTAACAAGTCAATATCACAGTAAAAAAAGGGGAGTCTATATACAATGTGTGCAAAAGGCATGAGGAGGTAGGCGAATAATTACAATTTTACAGATTAACACTGGAGTGATAAATGATCAGATGGTCATGTACAGGTAGAGATATTGGTGTGCAAAAGAGCAGAAAAGTAAATAAATAAAAACAGTGTGGGGATGAGGTAGGTGAAAATGGGTGGGCTATTTACCAATAGACTATGTACAGCTGCAGCGATCGGTTAGCTGATCAGATAGCTGATGTTTGAAGTTGGTGAGGGAGATGAAAGTCTCCAACTTCAGAGATTTTTGCAATTCGTTCCAGTCACAGGCAGCAGAGTACTGGAACGAAAGGCAGCCAAATGAGGTGTTGGCTTTAGGGATGATCAGTGAGATACACCTGCTGGAGCGCGTGCTACGGATGGGTGTTGCCATCGTGACCAGTGAACTGAGATAAGGCGGAGCTTTACCTAGCATGGACTTGTAGATGACCTGGAGCCAGTGGGTCTGGCGACGAATATGTAGCGATGGCCAGCCGACTAGAGCATACAAGTCGCAGTGGTGGGTGGTATAAGGTGCTTCAGTGACAAAACGGATGGCACTGTGATAAACTGCATCCAGTTTGCTGAGTAGAGTGTTGGAAGCAATTTTGTAGATGACATCGCCGAAGTCGAGGATCGGTAGGATAGTCAGTTTTACTAGGGTAAGCTTGGCGGCGTGAGTGAAGGAGGAATAGAAAGCCGACTCTTGATTTGATTGGAGATGTTTGATATGAGTCTGGAAGGAGAGTTTGCAGTCTAGCCAGACACCTAGGTACTTATAGATGTCCACATATTCAAGGTCGGAACCATCCAGGGTGTTGATGCTCGTCGGGCATGCAGCCCGTCTGGTGTTCAACCTTCCCAAGTTCCCAAGTTCTCTCACGTCACCCCGCTCCTCCGTTCTCTCCACTGGCTTCCAGTTGAAGCTCGCATCCGCTACAAGACCATGGTGCTTGCCTACGGAGCTGTGAGGGGAACGGCACCTCAGTACCTCCAGGCTCTGATCAGGCCCTACACCCAAACAAGGGCACTGCGTTCATCCACCTCTGGCCTGCTCGCCTCCCTACCACTGAGGAAGTACAGCTCCCGCTCAGCCCAGTCAAAACTGTTCGCTGCCCTGGCCCCCCCAATGGTGGAACAAACTCCCTCACGACGCCAGGACAGCGGAGTCAATCACCACCTTCCGGAGACACCTGAAACCCCACCTCTTTAAGGAATACCTAGGATAGGTTAAGTAATCCCTCTCACCCCACCCCCCCCTAAGTTTTAGATGCACTATTGTTAAGTGACTGTCCCACTGGATGTCATAAGGTGAATGCACCAATTTGTAAGTCGCTCTGGATAAGAGCGTCTGCTAAATGACTTAAATGTAAATGTAATGCATGCGGGTGCAGGCAGCGATCGGTTGAAAAGCATGAATTTGGTTTTACTAGCGTTTAAGAGCAGTTGGAGGCCACGGAAGGAGTGTTGTATGTCATTGAAGCTCGTTTGGAGGTTAGATAGCACAGTGTCCAATGACGGGCCGAAAGTATATAGAATGGTGTCGTCTGCATAGAGGTGGATCAGGGAATCGCCCGCAGCAAGAGCAACATCATTGATATATACAGAGAAAAGAGTCGGCCCAAGAATTGAACCCTGTGGCACCCCCATAGAGACTGCCAGAGGACCAGACAGCATGCCCTCCGATTTGACACACTGAACTCTGCCTGCAAAGTAATTGGTGAACCAGGCAAGGCAGTCATCCGAAAAACCGAGGCTACTGAGTCTGCCGATAAGAATATGGTGATGGACAGAGTCGAAAGCCTTGGCAAGGTCGATGAAGACGGCTGCACAGTACTGTCTTTTATCGATGGCGGTTATGATATCGTTTAGTACCTTGAGCGTGGCTGAGGTGCACCCGTGACCGGCTCGGAAGCCAGATTGCACAGCGGAGAAGGTACGGTGGGATTCGAGATGGTCAGTGACCTGTTTGTTGACTTGGCTTTCGAAGACCTTAGATAGGCAGGGCAGGATGGATATAGGTCTGTAACAGTTTGGGTCCAGGGTGTCTCCCCCCTTTGAAGAGGGGGATGACTGCGGCAGCCTTCCAATCCTTGGGGATCTCAGACGATATGAAAGAGAGGTTGAACAGGCTGGTAATAGGGGTTGCGACAATGGCGGAGGATAGTTTCAGAAATAGAGGGTCCAGATTGTCAAGCCCAGCTGATTTATACGGGTCCAGGTTTTGCAGCTCTTTCAGAACATCTGCTATCTGATTTGGGTAAAGGAGAACCTGGAGAGGCTTGGGCGAGGAGCTGCGGGGGGGGGGGGGGGCTGTTGGCCGAGGTTGGAGTAGCCAGGCGGAAGGCATGGCCAGCCGTTGAGAAATGCTTGTTGAAGTTTTCGATAATCATGGATTTATCGGTGGTGACCGTGTTACCTAGCCTCAGTGCAGTGGGCAGCTGGGAGGATGTGCTCTTGTTCTCCATGAACTTCACAGTGTCCCAGAACTTTTTGGAGTTGGAGCTACAGGATGTAAACTTCTGCCTGAAGAAGCTGGCCTTAGCTTTCCTGACTGACTGCGTGTATTGGTTCCTAACTTCCCTGAACAGTTGCATATCGCGGGGACTATTTGATGCTATTGCAGTCCGCCACAGGATGTTTTTGTGCTGGTCGAGGGCAGTCAGGTCTGGAGTGAACCAAGGGCTGTATCTGTTCTTAGTTCTGCATTTTTTGAACGGAGCATGCTTATCTAAAATGGAGAGGAATTTACTTTTAAAGAATTACCAGGCATCCTCAACTGACGGGATGAGGTCAATGTCCTTCCAGGATACCCGGGCCAGGTCGATTAGAAAGGCCTGCTCACAGAAGTGTTTTAGGGAGCGTTTGACAGTGATCAGGGGTGGTCGTTTGACTGCGGCTCCATAGCAGTCAATCGCTGAGATCCTGGTTGAAGACAGCGGAGGTGTATTTGGAGGGCCAGTTGGTCAGGATGACGTCTATGAGGGTGCCCTTGCTTACAGAGTTGGGGTTGTACCTGGTGGGTTCCTTGATGATTTGTGTGAGATTGAGGGCATCTAGCTTAGATTGTAGGACTGCCGGGGTGTTAAACATATCCCAGTTTAGGTCACCTAACAGAACAAACTCTGAAGCTAGATGGGGGGCGATCAATTCACAAATTGTGTCCAGGGCACAGCTGGGAGCTGAGGGGGGTCTGTAGCAGGCGGCAACAGTGAGAGACTTATTTCTGGAGAGAGTGATTTTCAAAATTAGTAGTTCGAACTGTTTGGGTATGGACCTGGAAAGTATGACGTTACTTTGCAGGCTATCTCTGCAGTAGACTGCAACTCCTCCCCCTTTAGCAGTTCTATCTTGACGGAAGATGTTATAGTTGGGTATGGAAATCTCTGAATTTTTGGTGGCCTTCCTGAGCCAGGATTCAGACACGGCAAGGACATCAGGGTTAGCAGAGTGTGCTAAAGCAGTGAGTAAAACAAACTTAGGGAGGAGGCTTCTGATGTTGACATGCATTAAACCAAGTCTTTTTCGATCACAGAAGTCAACAAATGAGGGTGCCTGGGGACATGCAGGGCCTGGGTTTACCTCCACATCACCCGCGGAACAGAGAAGGAGTAGTATGAGGGTGCGGCTAAAGGCTATCTAAATGTGGTCCTTCTGTAGCTCAGTTGGTAGAGCATGGCGCTTGTAACGCCAGGGTAGTGGGTTCAATCCCCAGGACCACCCATACGTAGAATGTATGCACACATGACTGTAAGTCGCTTTGGATAAAAGCCTCTGCTAAATGGCATATATTATTATTATTATATGGTCGCCTAGAGCGTTGGGGACAGAGAATAAGAGGAGCAGGTTTCTGGGCATGGTAGAATATATTCAGGGCATAATGCGCAGACAGGGGTATGGTGGGGTGCGGGTACAGCGGATATAAGCCCAGGCACTGGGTGATGATGAGAGAGGTTGTATCTCTGGACATGCTGGTTGTAATGGGTGAGGTCACCGCATGTGTCGGAGGTGGGACAAAGGAGGTATCAGGGGTATAAAGAGTGGAACTAGGGGCTCCATTGTGAACTAAAACAATGATAACTAACCTGATCAACAGTATACAAGGCATATTGACATTTGAGAGAGACATACAGCGAGGCATACAGTAATCACAGGTGTTGAATTGGGAAAGCTAGCTAAAACAGTAGGTGAGACAACAACAGCTAATCAGCTAGCACAACAACAGAAGGTAAAATGGCGTTGACTAGGCAACGGGGCCGACAGATAAACAAACAAGCAGAATGGAGTACCGTGATTAATGGACAGTCCAGCGTGCATCAGCTATGGAGCCAAGTGATCAGTGTCCAGGGGGCAGCGGTGGATGGGGCAGGGAAGCTGGACTGGCAAGTGTTATCCAGGTTAAAAAACTAACAATGACTAAATAGCTTGTAGCTAGTTAGCTGGTTAGCTTCTGGAGGTTCTTGAGTGTGTTCTAAAAATTAAAAAATAATAGCGATTCCGTATCACATTGGGTGAGGCAGGTTTCCGGAAGGTATAAACAAAATTTTAAAAATCGGAAAGAGATAGAAAGTACATATGGGTCCAGTGAGTGTTTGGGCTGCGGCGAGGCAGACGGTTAGCAGGCCTGTGCTAACAAGCTAACAGTTAGCAGGCCGGGGTAAACAAGGTAGCAGTTAGCGGACTAGAGAGTTAGCCTTCGGGGAAGACCCGCTATGGGGTGAGTCTGTTTATTCCTCTTCATGCGGTGACATCGATAGACCGGTCGTGGGCCCGGGTATTGTAGCCCAGGAGTATGCTACGGTGGTAAGCACAGGTGCTCTGGCCGGGCTAGCTTCAAGCTAAGTGGGTGGAAACGCTAGCCAGGAGTAATCATCTGGGGTTGCGGTTTAGCTAGATATCTAGTTGTGAAGATCCAGCTGAAAAATGTAAGATGGGAGATGGGGGTGGAGATGAGGATGGAGATGGGGTGGAGTGGAGATGGGGGTGGAGATGGGGGTGGAGATGGGGTGGAGATGGAGTGGAGATGGGGGTGGAGATGAGGGTGGAGATTGGGGTGGAGATGGGGTGGATATGGCGGTGGAGATGGGGGTGGAAATGAGGGTGGAGATGGGGTGGAGATGGAGTGGAGATGGATGTGGAGATAGGGGTGGAGATAGGAGTGGAGATGGGGTGGAGATGGGGGTGGAGATGAAGTGGAGATGGGGTGGAGATGGGGGTGGAGATGGAGTGGTAATAGGGGTGGAGATGAGGGTGGAGATGAGGGTAGAGATGAGGTTAGAGATGGAGTGGAGATGGGTGTGCAGATGTTGTGGAGATGGGGGTGGAGATAGAGTGGGGATGGTTGTGGAGATGTTGTGGAGATGGGGATGTAGATGTTGTGGAAATGGGGGTGGAGATGGGGATGGGTGCAGGTGTGTGTGCATGTGTGAGGATGATGCTCCCACCCATATGTGGGGTCAACTCCCGCTCAGCCCAGTCAAAGCTCTTCTCTGTCCTGGCACTCCAATGGTGGAACATCAGGACAGCGAAGTCCCTGGCCATCTTCCGAAAATGTCACAAACCTTACATCTTTAAAAAAAAAATAGACCTGCACTTCTTTTCAGACGAGCACTGACTTTGCTGCTAACATTTTTATTGAGGGAAAATGTACTGATAAAATGTAGTGATAGGTGGTTGTTCTCACCTACCTATTTTAAGATGAATGCACTACATGCCACTCTGGATAACAGTGTCTGCTAAATTACTACAATGCAAATGTAATGTAGTGGACGGCCTGATCTGCCCTCAGGTGAACCGACTGTAGATTCATTCCTATCTGTCTGTTAAGTCTTGAGAGGTAATTACAGAGAAAGAGCTCTCAGTAACGAGACCTGAGGGAGGCTTGCTCATTGGGCCTAGATTAGCCATTAGCACTTTAATCTAGCCATTAGCACTTTTGCTTAGCCATTAGCTAACGCTTCCTGCTAATGGCCTAATTGTCACTGACGCTCTGAGCCTGAGGGAGAGTAGAGGGTTTCTAGTTTCCCACAGTTCACAGTGTAGTTTTGTATGCTACGTAGTGTATAGTATCAATGTTGTATCAAGATCTTTATTGAAAATGAGCAGGTTAATGGGAGAGACCTATAAGGAAGACAATGGCTGCCTCTGGCTCGTGGAGATTTTGGGTACATATTCTGAATTAATTATGGTACATATTCTTATCTCAGTGTACGTTTGTTGCTGTCCATAGGTGGGTGTGTTGGGGAGGACGGGCTCAGGGAAGAGCACCTTGCTCTCTGCCCTGCTGCGCCTGGCCTCTACAGATGGAGAGATCTCCATTGACGGGGTCTCCTGGAACTCTGTCACACTACAGACCTGGAGAAAAGCCTTCGGAGTGGTGCCACAGGTAAATATTTCCCCGCTTGGGGTTACAAACAGCTCCCCTCAAGGACCTGAAAACAGCTCAACTATTGTACCATCAATCCATAGGGTTGTTATGGTGACAGTATTACCGCCAATCAGTCCCTAGGGTTGTTACGGTGATAGTACCGCCATACCCGAGGTCACGACTCATGACCCGGTAAAATTCCACGTGACTGTCGAGACACGGTAACTAGGCCTACTCCAAAACTATGGTTTGTAAATGAATGGCACTGATTTCCGTTAGTAGCCTACCAAACTTGCTAATGGCCTGGTACTCAGCGCTCTATTGTCCATTAAATCACTCTGACATTAATGCAAATGCAATCGACAATTTAATCAAACACTTCATGTTTTAATTTTAATAATTGGAAGGACGAGGATAAAAGATGATGGGAGTTATAGGTCCCGTTCCCAAATGAACCTGGGGATTTCCCACCCGGACCCGATATGCATAAATAACATTTTAAAACATTCCATGTTGTTGTGGATCTTGTTTCAAGCTCAAAGCCAAACACAACGGCAGCCATTTGGATGGATGTTGAATGTGAGGCTAATAATTAGCTGGTTGATAAGCTGAATCAGGTCAGTAACCTCTTGAGGTTGGAGCAAAAACCATCAGGAAGGTATCTCTCCAGGAACAGGGTTGGAATGCCCTGGCATACAGCGTTTGAGCAGGATATCACTTGTTGTGCAGTGAGAGCCAACTCCTTAAACAGCTGGTTGATGCATGGAATGAAATAAGTTTATAAGCCCAGTAATTGCACAACATTTATAAACTGCATGTAATCACATGTGAAAACAGAGTTTGGATGGCGTCTATTAAAAAGAGGAGGATCCCAGCTTTCTATTGCTTGGCTAAAATATTTATTTCTCAAGAGCTAGTATTAAGCACAGCTTTACAAGCTTTTCAACTGAAACATCCTCAAGTAGCATGGAAATGAACCACAGGAAAAGTGTCCTCAAATGCATACTGATTACATGTATTTTTTCCCCTGCCCCTTGCAATGTACGATTGATAGCGGCCCATTATAAATCTAATCTAATTTCACACATCAGTACTTTCAAGTACTGTTGATAACTCCATATTGGTCAACAAGTACAGTGTGGCTACAAAGAACAACTCTCACACAGCTCACCCTGAAAAACAAAACAACTCACACAGCTCACCCTGAAAAACAAAACAACTCACACAGCTCACCCTGAAAAACAAAACAACTCACACAGCTCACCCTGAAAAACAAAACAACTCACACAGCTCACCCTGAAAAACAAAACAACTCACACAACTCACCCTGAAAAACAAAACAACTCACACAACTCACCCTGAAAAACAAAACAACTCACACAGCTCACCCTGAAAAACAAAACAACTCACACAGCTCCTCAATTTTCTCTTTTCTTTGACAGAAAATCTTCATCCTGACTGGAACATTCCGTATGAACCTGGATCCGCACGCTTGCCACAGTGACGAGGAACTGTGGCGGGTGGCTGAGGAGGTGAGACACTAAGTTAACATTAGTCACACTGGTGTCTGGTCCAACCCTAAACCTAGCTTTATGCCCACATCCTGACTCAACCCTAAACCTAGCCTCAACCATAACCCTAATCCTAGCTTCATGTCCACATCCCGGATTAACCCTAACCCTAGCTTCATGTCCACATCCCGGATTAACCCTTTCCCTCAACCACAACCCTAATCCTAGCTTCATGTCCACATCCCGGATGAACCCTAACCCTCAACCACAACCCTAATTCTAGCTTCATGTCCACATCCCGGTTTAGCCCTAGCCTCAACCACAACCCTAATCCTAGCTTCATGTCCACATCCCGGTTTAGCCCTAGCCTCAACCACAACCCTAATCCTAGCTTCATGTCCACATCCCGGTTTAGCCCTAGCCTCAACCACAACCCTAATTCTAGCTTCATGTCCACATCCCGGTTTAGCCCTA
Organism: Oncorhynchus gorbuscha; assembly: GCF_021184085.1. NCBI lineage: Eukaryota > Metazoa > Chordata > Actinopteri > Salmoniformes > Salmonidae > Oncorhynchus > Oncorhynchus gorbuscha. Next base: position 16,008,591 of record NC_060173.1, read on the forward strand.
GCCTCAACCACAACCCTAATCCTAGCTTCATGTCCACATCCCGGTTTAGCCCTAGCCTCAACCACAACCCTAATCCTAGCTTCATGTCCACATCCCGGTTTAGCCCTAGCCTCAACCACAACCCTAATCCTAGCTTCATGTCCACATCCCGGATGAACCGTAACCCTATTCACAACCTTATTTTTATATAAGGGAGGCTTTGTTAGCATTTACCACCCTTCCCTTAATGCACTTGATTTGGCCATATTAGCACTTATAACTTTATAAATTACAATACTTATTTATTTATTATTTATTTAAGGGTCTAGATATATATATATATATATTGAGGTTTGGATTCTGTGGTGGTCTCTTCTCCCACCAAAAGGCCTTATATTGGGCTATATTTACACAGCTCCTGAACATGTACAGTAATGAGCTTCATGCATTTGGGCCTACCTGTGGCTATAAAATGCCATCTAGTGGCCCTTTATAAACACTACAGAGCACTCTGTTGATTCTGTCAGAAGTTTGGAGTGTTCTGTGAGACCCCCAGCCATACACTCTTAACAGCTTGTAGAAGTGTTTTCTTTTAACTAGTGATTAATACAATCATTTGGTCAAGCCCCTATGTGCCTGTACACTCTGTCCCTCTTGAGGGTAACAGACCTCAGTCCCCTTACCTAACCCTCAACCCTAACCCTAGCTTCATGTTCACATCCCGGTTTAACCGTAACCCTAGCCTCAACCACAACCCTAACCCTAGTTTCACGTCCACATCCCGGTTCAACCCTAATCCTAGCTTCATGTCCACATCCCACACAGACAAACATCCCGTTTGTCTGTGTGTCTGTCTGTACACTGCAGAGAGGGACACTGATCCGCTTCCTTCCATACAGCAGTAACCTCATTCCAACATGCTATGCTGATGTTAAGGTGTTGCTGTGTACATGTGTGTGGAGCGGGGCACTGACGAAGCCACCATAAACACACCATAGTGGTGGTTGTATAGCAAGCACAGGCAGGAGACTCACACGAGACTCCTTCTCTTGACTCTGACCACAGCTGATGTCATGTTTGATGTGGAGTTCAGGTTAGTACTATGTGTTTTGAAAGGTCCACCACCTTCATTTTTTGAAGGTTTGACGATCTATGATGTCATGTATAGGAGAGCAACATGACATCATAGATCGCCCAATGCACATACCGTATTTGTTTCAACTCCTTTAAAATGAAGGTGGTGGACCTTTCCAAACACATAGTATTAACCTGAACTCCACATCAGATGTAATGACTCCACCCTCCAGGTCACCTGATCTGTTCTGCCCTGCATATGTCCCTTGTAGGTAGTTTTTTTCAACAGGGGATACACATATACCACATATGAATCAATGAGTCGGTACATTTAATTGTTTGTTTGTTTGATTGATTGACTGACTGATTTGTCCTGTTTTCCTGTTGTCCTATGTGTCGTCCAGGTGGGTCTGAAGTCTGTGATAGAGCAGTTCCCAGACAAGCTGGACTTCCAGCTGGAGGACGGGGGTTATGTCCTGAGTAACGGACACAAGCAGCTCATGTGTTTGGCCCGCTCCATCCTCAGCAAGGCCCGCATACTGCTGCTGGACGAACCCAGCGCCTACCTCGACCCCATGTAAGGGAAGAGGGAGGGAGGATGAGGAGGAGAGAGAGAGACGTGGGTGGTGTTGAGATGTGTGTGTGTTTGAGTGTCTCACTGCATATGGTGACAATTCCAGGACTTACCGTAACTGTCATTGGATGTGTGGGTACGTACAGTATGTAACCACACAGGACTTTACACTAAATGGGGCCTGTAATGAGTGAATTAGTGGTTGTTGATGACGCTGGTCAACTTCAAACCTGCTGCTTTCATCTTAACCTCAGCAGGAAGTGCACATTAGTGGGCTTACGGGAGGAGTTTGTAGGGTGAGACGGGGAAATGTGTACGTAAAGGGCGAAAGAGAGAATGTGTGTTTTAGATTTTTTATTTAACTAGGCAAGTCAGCAAAGAACAAATTCTTATTTACAATGACGACTTAGGAACAGTAGGTTAACTGCCTTGTTCAGGGGCAGATGACAGATTTTCACCTTGTCAGTTCAGGGATTCGATCTAGCAACCTTTCAGTTATTGGCCCAATGCTCTAACCACTAGGCTACCTGCTGCCCCGTTTATACACACTATATATACACCCTTCAAAAGTTTGGGGTCACTTAGAAATGTCCTTGTTTTTGAAAGAAAAGCACATTTTTTTGTCCATTAAAATAACATAAAATTGATCAGAAATACAGTGTAAACATTGTTAATATTGTAAATGACTATTGTAGCTGGAAACGGCAGATTTTTTATGGAATATCTACATAGGCGTAGACTCCCATTATCAGCAACCATCATTCCTGAGTTCCAATGGCATGTTGTGTTAGCTAATCCGAGTTTATAATTTTTAAAGTCTAATTGATCATTAGAAAAGCTTTTTGCAATTGTGTTTGCACAGCTGAAAACAGTTGTCCTGATTAAAGAAGCAATACAACTGGCCTTTACACTAGTTGAGTATCTGGAGAATTAGCGTTTGTGGGTTTGATTACAGGCTCAAAATGTTCAGAAACAAAGAATTTTCTTCTGAAACTCGGCAGTTTATTCTTTTTCTGATAAATGAAGGCCATTCCATGCGAGAAGTTGCCCAGAAACTGAAGATCTCATACAATGCTGTGTACTACTCCCTTCAAAGAACAGTGCAAACTTTCTCTACCCAGAATGTACATTAGTGTCTAGTTTGAGAAACAGACACCTCACAAGTCCTCAACTGGCAGCTTCATTAAATAGTACCCGCAAAACATTAGTCTCAATGTCAACAGTGAAGAGGCGACTCTGGGATGCTGGCCTTCTAGGCAGAGTTCCTCTGTCCAGTGTCTGTGTTCTTTTGCCCATCTTAATCTTTTCTTTGTATCGGCCGGTCTGAGGTATGTTTTTTTCTTTGCAACTCTGCTAGAAGGCCAGATTTCCGGAGTCACCTTTTCACTGTTGATGTTGAGACGGGTGTTTTGTGTGTACTATTTAATGAAGCTGCCATTTGAGGATTTGTGAGGTGTCTGATTCTCAAAATAGACACCTTAATGTACTTGTCCTCTTGCTCAGTTGTACACCGGGGCCTCCCACTTCTCTTTCTATTCTGGTCAGAGACAGTTTGCGCTGTTCTGTGAAGGGAGTAGTACACAGCGTTGTACGAGATCTTCAGTTTCTTGGCAATTTCTCATATGGAATAGCCTTCATTTCTCAAAACAAGAATAGACTGACGAGTTTCAGAAGAAAGTGATTTGTTTCTGGGCATTTTGAGCCTTATACGAACCCACAAATGCTGATGCTGATGCTGGCTGGCTGGCTGGCTTCTGTCTGTCTGTCTGTCTGTCTGTCTGTCTGTCTGTCTGTCTGTCTGTCTGTCTGTCTGTCTGTCTGTCTGTCTGTCTGTCTGTCTGTCTGTCTGTCTGTCTGTCTGTCTGTCTGTCTGTCTGTCTGTCTGTCTGTCTGTCTGTCTGTCTGTGTGTCTGTCTGTGTGTCTGTCTGTGTGTCTGTCTGTCTGTGTGTCTGTCTGTGTGTGTGTGTGTGTGTGTGTGTGTGTGTGTGTGTGTGTGTGTGTGATATGTAGGCCTATCGTTAAACTCTGTGGTTCTTTTCTGTCTACTCTCTGTTTTGTGTATGATTGACAGAAGAACGTTGTCTAATGGTTGTGTAAAAATGTTTTTCTGGTTGACAGAACATTGCAGGTCCTGAGGAAGACGCTGAAACAGTCTTTCTCCAACTGTACAGTCATACTGTCAGAACACAGAGTGGAACCACTGCTGGAGTGCCAGTCCTTCCTGGTTAGTGCACGCACACACACACACACACACACACACACACACACACACACACACACACACACACACACACACACACACACACACACACACACACACACACACACACACACACACACACACACACACACACACACACACACGATCTATCCCCTTTAAGCATGAGGTTTTCCCCTTCGTTACCCCCCCCCATCGCTTCCATTAAAATGCTTTAGTATTTCCCTGTTGGAGCTGAGAATAGAGCACCAATCACCAGCTAAATCATCTATCCTCCATTTTAGTGTAATTAAATTCTTCTATCAGGGCATCGCCATTTGTTAGCCTCAGAGTAAATCACTTATTTGATTAACAGTGTACCATGATATAGGGCAGGGCTATTCAACTCTTACCCTATGAGGTCTGGAGCCTGCTGCTTTTCCTTTCTACCTCATCATTAATTACATACATCTGGTGTGCCAGGTCTAAATCACTTCCTGCTTAAAGGGAAACAATAAAAAAAAGCAATGGAACTGGCTTCGAGGTCCAGAGTTGAGTTTGAGGGACTTAGGGCATGGTGTGGGCCGCATGCATGCATGTGTGTGTGTGTGTGAGTCTGTGTGTGTGTGTGTGTGTGTGTGTGTGTGTGTGTGTGTGTGTGTGTGTGTGTGTGTGTGTGTGTGTGTGTGTGTGTGTGTGTGTGTGTGTGTGTGTGTGTGTGTGTGTGTGTGTGTGTGTGTGTGTGTGTGTGTGTGTGTGTGTGTGTGTGTGTGTGTGTGTGTGTGTGTGTGTGTGTGTGTGTGTGTGTGTGTGTGTGTGTGTGTGTGTGTGTGTGTGTGTGTGTGTGTGTGTGTGTGTGTGTGTGTGTGTGTGTGTGTGTGTGTGTGTGTGTGTGTGTGTGTGTGTGTGTGTGTGTGTGTGTGTGTGTGTGTGTGTGTGTGTGTGTGTGTGTGTGTGTGTGTGTGTGTGTGTGTGTGTGTGTGTGTGTGTGTGTGTGTGTGTGTGTGTGTGTGTGTGTGTGTGTGTGTGTGTGTGTGTGTGTGTGTGTGTGTGTGTGTGTGTGTGTGTGTGTGTGTGTGTGTGTGTGTGTGTGTGTGTGTGTGTGTGTGTGTGTGTGTGTGTGTGTGTGTGTGTGTGTGTGTGTGTGTGTGTGTGTGTGTGTGTGTGTGTGTGTGTGTGTGTGTGTGTGTGTGTGTGTGTGTGTGTGTGTGTGTGTGTGTGTGTGTGTGTGTGTGTGTGTGTGTGTGTGTGTGTGTGTGTGTGTGTGTGTGTGTGTGTGTGTGTGTGTGTGTGTGTGTGTGTGTGTGTGTGTTTGTTTGTTTGTTTGTTTGTTTGTTTGTTTGTTTGTTTGTTTGTTTGTTTGTTTGTTTGTTTGTTTGTTTGTTTGTTTGTTTGGGAAATATAAGTGACCTGTGTTTGTGTTCACAGAAGCAGAGAGCATGACAAGGCAGGCACAGTGACATACAATACATTCGGAAAGTATTCAGACCTATTCACTTTTTCCACATTTGATTTACTTTACAACCTTATTCTAAAATTGCTTAAATAAAAAATGTTCCTCATCAATATACACACAATACCCCATAATGACAAAGCGATTTAAAAAAAATGTTTGAAATGTATATATAAAAAAAATCCTTATTTACTTAAGTACTCAGACCCTTTGCTGTGAGACTCTAAATTGAGCTCAGGCGTATCCTGTTTCCATTGATCATCCTTGAGATGTTCCTACAACTTGATTGGAGTCCACCTGTGGTAATTTAAATTGATTGGACATGATTTGGAAAGGCACACATCTGTCTATATAAGGTCCCACAGTTGACATTGCATATCAGAGTAAAAACCAAGCCATGAGGTCGAAGGAATTGTCCGTAGAGCAGTGAGACAGGATTGTGTCGAGGCACAGATCTGGTGAAGGGTACCAAAAAATTTCTGCAGCATTGAAGGCCCCCAAGAACACAGTGGCCTCCATCATTCTTTATTGGAAGAAGTTTGGAACCACCAAGACTCTTCCTATAGCTGGCCGCCCCCGCCCAAACTGAGCAATCGGGGTAGAAGGGCCTTGGTAAGGGAGGTGACCAAGAACCCGATGGTCACTCTGACAGAGCTCCAGAGTTCCTCTGTGGAGATGGGAGAACCTTCCAGAAGGACAAGCGTCTCTGTAGCACTCCACCAATAAGGCCTTTATGGTATAGTGGCCAGGCGGAAGCCGGCAGGGACTGGGAGGCTTGTCAGGATCGAGAGAAAGATGAACGGAACAAAGTACAGAGAGATCCTTGATGAAAACCTGCCCCAGATCGCTCAGGACCTCAGCCTGGGGCGAAGGTTCACCTTCCAACAGGACAACAACCCTAAGCACACAGCCAAGACAACGCAGGAGTGGCTTCGGGACAAGTCTCTGAATGTCCTTGAGTGGCCCAGCCAGAGCCAGGACTTGAACCCGATTGAACATCTCTGGAGAGACCTGAAAATATCTGTGCAGTGACGCTCCCCAGCCAACCTGACAGAGCTTCAGAGGATCTGCAGATTAGAATGGGAGAAACTCCCCAAATACAGGTGTGCCAAGCTTGTAGCGTCATACCCAAGAAGACTTGAGGCTGTAATCACTGCTAAAGGTGCTTCAACAGAGTACTGAGTAAAGGGTCTGAATACTTATGAAAATGTGATATTTCAATTGTTGTTTTTGAATACAAAAAACACAGTTTTGTTTTTACCCCAATGTCGTGGTATCCAATTGTTTTTAGTAGCTACTATCTTGTCTCATCTCTACAACTCCCGTACGGGCTCGGGAGAGACGAAGGTTGAAAGTCATGCGTCCTCCGATACACAACCCAACCAAGCCGCACTGCTTCTTAACACAGCACCACCCAACCTGGAAGCCAGCCGCACCAATGTGTCGGAGGAAACACCGTACACCTGACAACCTTGGTTAGCGTGCACTGCGCCCGGCCCGCCACAGGAGTCGCTGGTGCGCGATGATACAAGGATTTCCCTACCGGCCAACCCCTCCCTAACCCGGACGATGCTAGGTCAATTGTGCGTCGCCCCACGGACCTCCCGGTCGCGGCCGGTTACGACAGAGCCTGGGCGCAAACCCAGAGTCTCTGGTGGCGCAGCTGGTGCTGCATTACAGCACCCTTAACCACTGTGCCACCCAGGAGGCCCACATTTGTACTTTTTCATTATGGGGTATTGTGTATAGAATGATGATGGGGACAAAAAAACAATTGAATCCATTTTAGAATAAGGCTGTAACGTAACAAAATGTGTAAAAAGTGAAGAGGTCTGAATACTTTCTGAATGCACTGTAAGACATGATGCTGGGTGCTTGACACTGGAACATTTTTACACTCTCCCTGCATTACACAACCAGCATTATTCATTCTCCCTGCATTACACAACCAGCATTATTCATTCTCCCTGCATTACACAACCAGCATTATTCATTCTCCCTGCATTACACAACCAGCATTATTCATTCTCCCTGCATTACACAACCAGCATTATTCATTCTCCCTGCATTACACGACCAGCATTATTCATTCTCCCTGCATTACACGACCAGCATTATTCATTCTCCCTGCATTACACAACCAGCATTATTCATTCTCCCTGCATTACACAACCAGCATTATTCATTCTCCCTGCATTACACGACCAGCATTATTCATTCTCCCTGCATTACACAACCTGTCACGGTTTTCATAAGGTGAAGGAGAGTCGGACCAAACTGCAGCGCGTATATTGTGATCCATGTTTAATAAAACAAACGTAACATGAATCAATACAAAAACTCAACAAAACAATAAACGTAATGAAAACCGAAACAGCCTAAACTGGTGCAAACTAACACAGAATAAGGACGTCAAGAAACTAAGGACAATCACCCACAATACAACCAAAGAATATGGCTGCCTAAATATGGTTCCCAATCAGAGACAACGATAAACACCTGCCTCTGATTGGGAACCACTTCAGACAGCCATAGACTCTCCTAGAACACCCCACTAAGCTACAATCCCACTAAGCTACACACCACATACAAAAACCCATGTCACACCCTGGCCTGACCAAATACATAAAGAAAAACACAAAATACTTCGACCAGGGCGTGACAAAACCAGCATTATTCATACTCCCTGCATTACACAACCAGCATTATTCATTCCCCCTGCATTACACAACCAGCATTATTCATTATCCCTGCATTACACAACCAGCATTATTCATTCTCCCTGCATTACACAACCAGCAGTATTCATTCCCCCCGCATTACACAACCAGCATTATTCATTCTCCCTGCATTCCACAACCAGCATTATTCATTCTCCCTGCATTACACAACCAGCATTATTCATTCTCCCTGCATTACACAACCAGCATTATTCATTCTCCCCGCATTACACAACCAGCATTATTCATTCTCCCTGCATTACAAAACAAGCATTATTCATTCTCCCTGCATTACACAACCAGAATTATTCATTCTCCCCGCATTACACAACCAGCATTATTCATTCTCCCTGCATTACAAAACAAGCATTATTCATTCTCCCTGCATTACACAACCAGCATTATTCATTCTCCCCGCATTACACAACCAGCAGTATTCATTCTCCCCGCATTACACAACCAGCATTATTCATTCTCCCTGCATTACACAACCAGCATTATTCATTCTCCCTGCATTACACAACCTAGTGTGGTCATTTTAGTGCTTTACTGTACCACAGCAGTTTTACTTTGGTTTGTATGCTCAGTGAATTGACTGGAATTCGTTCCAAATTGCGGTGTGGTTTGAGGAGAACGCTTACATTTTGTCAAGGCCGAGACACTGTGGACACACTGGATGCATTAATTAAAGTGTAAACCTAATGACCCTTTTAGCATGTACATTTTGGTGGGGCAAACTCCCCCCATTTTCTTTTGATGAATGCCAGAACAGCCCCTACACAACACAACACTAAACAATACATTAATTGGACTATAACGGTGACAAACGGTGCCCACAAACTGTTAGGGCCTACATAAAGCTGCCCCAACAGAGTCCCAAAACCTTACCACTTCTACACCTGGCTTTCAGGGAGCCTTGTCTGTTAGCGAAACAGTTCATTCAGCCTCATTTACTGCCTTTAAAAAAACATATGGCTGACTTGCTTAAACAAATGTGGTTTATAGTGACAATTGAATTGTACAAACAATAGCATAAGGGGACAACGAGTGGATAAGAGGCAATCTGTAATTTTGATGAAGACATTCATGAGCGAGCTAGGACGGACATAGTCAATATAGCTGTTATTAGGGTGAGCAAATTATTAGGGTGAGCAATTTGGGCAGTTCTCGCTGCAAATACCAAAATAGATGATTGTTGAGTTGCGACTGTCGGTGTAAGCAGAAAGACCCAGCCAGGCATATCACAATATTTAAAAATACAATCGCGGAAAAACTGTTTGGAAAGCAAATGGCTATTGCTATAAAGAGATAACAATGAAAAGACTCTGTCTTTTAGTTAAAACATGCTAATTGAAGCGAACAGTAGCCTAGTATCATATTGGCACCAGCGGAGAGCATCGTCCATATCCGGTAGGCCGTCATTGGAAATAAGAATTTGTTCTTAACTGACTTGCCAAGTTAAATAAATACATATCCCCGGTGAGTGTGCATATTCACTGTCTTGGGTCAGTGTCACTTTAGTTTGTTTTTGGACAATCATTTCCTCCTCCAGGTTAGATGGACTTCATGTTGTATTTGTATCTCCCCTTTTCGTAAGGCAATTATATGGATTGACAACATCTTTTTTATTGATCTGTTTGTGAATGTCAGCAGCGTAGGCTACCCTGTTATTTATTTAGTATAAAAAAATGCATGCAATAACTTGGGTGTCATGTACCTGTAAAAAATGGAATCTACTTTCACCCCTGGTCTAACCCATGTAGCCATTGGAACCTACCAACTCATCCCTCCCCTCCCTCTCTCCCCTCCTCCCTCCCTCCCCTCCAGATGATCGAGGGCAGTTCTATGAAGCGGTATGACTCCATTCAAAAGCTTTTGAACGAGACCAGCCACCTGAAGCAGGCCATAAGTGCTGCTGAGCGCCTCAAACTCTTCCCCCTGCACCGCCTCAACTCCAGCAAGCGACCCCCTCAATCCCAGCAGCCCAAGATCACCGCCCTGCAAGAGGAGGCTGAGGACGAGGTCCAGGACACACGTCTGTAAGGAGGAGCACCTGACTAACTGGATGACATTTTGTCTTCTGAAATGCTCTTTCTCAATTGAACTTTCCTCGTTTCCTTGCATCCTCTCTCCTCGACTCCTTTTCAAAACACATTGGAGAAGTAGGCCTGGGAGGAGGGACCTTGGACCTTCTCCTCCAATATGGTTGAGACGGAGGTAAGGAGATAGGATGCAAGGAGTTGTGAAAAGACAAACGGAGAAAGAGCCAAGTTCCCTTTAATGTAGATGATAACAGTGTGAATGTGAAATGTGGTCTGTCCCTTTCTTTGGCGGCTCCTTATTGGTACAGGTATGGCTCTGTTCAGTCAAAAACACCATCCAGGTGTTTCCAGAGGGAGGTTTTGTTGAATTTTAATAACATTGGACTGCTAGTTTTGTTTGAATATAAGCCCATACTTTTTGGCCAAGTTTGTAAAGTTATAGGGTCCCTAACCCCAATGGAAAGCTGCCTGTAAATACAGAGTACGATGAAGTTGCCCACAGACACTGATCTGAGTTTTGTTTCCCTCTCAATGCTTAAGGTTAGTGCCTCAGGGCAACTTATATTCAAAGCTGTAAATACACAAAACAGGAATGAGAATGATGGGTGATGCTATGGACAAGTGATTAACCTGAAGTAGCCTTATTTGTTCTATTTGTATGCACTTTAAAGAAACCTGAGGTACTCTTTAGTTTTTTCATGGTGGTCTGGCGGGTTAATAGCAAGGAAAATAAATGATCAAATGCAAAAAAAGAAAGAAAAAAGAAACCCGCTTTTTTAAATGTGATTTGTCAAGCGTCCTTTGTTACTGTGGTTACTGGTCAGACTGAATTCTAACTGTGACAATGGCAGAGTTTTTTACAGTGTAAATGAAAAAAAACAAAGCTATTTCTTATTCATAGGAAAGGGACACATGTCCAAAAATGTATAAACGACGTGTTTTGTTTTTCCAGAATCAAGAATATTTTGTTTTCAATTGATTATATTTCCAGTAAAACGATTTAAAAAAAAGTTTGTGAGTGGTCATTGGTAAGACAAGTGTTTTTCCTCTGGTCCTGGATACCATCTAGCCCATTTTATACCTGGTTCTAACTTGCGCCATTTGTCCTGATCTTGTCCACATTCTGATTGTCTACAACTGTCTAAAAATATGGGCACAATCAAAAGACACATTGTGATCCGATCGCGATCAGATCATCTTGCCCACCTCCGGATGTAGTCAGATACACATT